>NC_056738.1:259327483-259492483 GCF_019279795.1 Protopterus annectens
AACAAAAATTTTATGGGGGGGCCGGGGGCCCCCACCCCAAGGTGTAAAAAATGGGGGACCCGGGCCCACCCTTTTTTTCATTATGTTTTCCCTTAAAAGATTAAAGGGCCCCCCCCGTTTCGGCCCCATTGCCCTGCCTTTAGCCGTCAGGAAGATGAGGTTATCATACCGATGTTACATGACAACTATGACATCTTATAAAGCCATGTGCCACTGCAGGCACAACAACGCGAGGAGATGTGGCAGGAGATGCGCAGGAGGGTGAACAGCCTGGGTGGCTACAACCGCACATACCAACAGATCCGCAGGCACTGCACAGACCTAATCCGGCATGCGAGACAGCGTGCCGCTGCAATCGTCAGACAACAAGGTGGGACAGGTGGTGGGCCACAAACCCAGCCCCCACTCACAGCCACGGAAGAGCTCCTGGCCAGTCTGGGGACACCCATGGAACAACACGCGGAAACCCTCGTGTCCATCGTGGAGGTGGGTGTCTCCCAACCAATGAGCTCGGAGCTGCCTGGTAAGTCAGTGTTGCATGTTTGTATGATAAACGACGTGGGAGTGGGTGTCATAGTACAACACATAATATAGCAACACATGCCAGGTATATGGCCACACAAGATGCATACTACAGTACATGTGCATAGCACATGCTAACTCACAGATGCATGATGTGACATGCACAGTGCTGACTGTGGCGATAGTAATGGATAATGTGTATACCTTTGTGTCATCCCTATACAGGTACGTCTGGCGTGTCGCAAAGACAAGGGTCTGTCGCAGGTAAGTCTGTTGCTAGTCAAAGGCATGATACGGTGTATTGATATTCCCCATGTGTCCAGGTATGACATGCACACCTGGGTGTGCCCCAGTCACGGTATACAGGTTGCACCACCCGACACACACACCACCCATGTACAGTAGATACAACCATTAGTGTAGAGTGGCATGACACCACATAACCTATTGGTGTGTTACGTGCAGTCAGCTATGCATACAATGGTGTAGGTGTTCCACAATGGCTGCATGTGTAGTATGCATTGGTATGCCTCTGCAGTATGCACACAGTACCACATAGTGAGCTGTGATCTGGCCAGAGCACAGGTGTTACCACTGTGACCTATGCCCCTGCATCGGGTGCACACGTTGTGACATGGCACATGCCATGTCCCATGCACGTGGATGTCTGTCTGCAACATTTTCACACCATGACATGACCTATGCACGACATAGCAGACATCCACAATGTCTGCATAGCCGTAGGGAATGTGACACCTCAGACTAGTACGGTTGTATGTCACATGGGCCACCACAGGGCCGTGTGCACGATGTCCATCACACACAATTGTCGATGACCCAGACAAACAAGGCCATGGGTGATACCTACAGGCATGTTGCCACACAGTACATCCACAGTGGGTAGTCACCGTTGCACCCTGTCCACACATAGTGGGCTCATCACTGTAGTGGACCCCCTGGACATCCGATGTGGTACACCAGTGAAATGGAATGCCTGTCTACAGCCACTACAGGTGCCACCAATGTCCACCATATATGTGCTGCTGAGCAGCTGAACTGACTTTCAGACATGGCAATGTAATGCGTCCAGGTCATGCATCGCACAGAAACATACCTGTGTCCTGCTACCGTGCAGTGGCACAGTGCCCATACTCCACACTGTACAGCTATGTACACAGCTCACACCAACCACACCTGCACAGACATCCCTGTTACACATGCATTGTATCTGTAGACTGTACACATAACACTGCACTGTGACAGCCGTTGTGATGTGGTGCATGTGGTGGGACACCATCGTCACATGTCCACATGATACCGCACATGTTTGCGGTGTACATGACATAGTGACGGCAGCCATGTGTACTGTCAACTCGCCCGTGGCCACACGGTGTATCACGGTGATGCATGCAAACTACCATGAATGTGTGTACTGCATGCCTACTAAAAGACACCTGCCTGTTGTAGTGTTCCCACCAGGGCAGTGTGCATACTGCCACTATGAATGTCTGGGCTGCATTCACTGGTCTGTGGTGTGGGAATGCTGCATGCCACCTGCAATATCACATGCATGATGTGTCTGCATGTGTGTGTGTCCACGTGTGTGTGTCAGTGTGTGTGTGTGTGTGTGTGTGTGTGTGTGTGTGTGTCTGTGTGTGTGTGTGTGTGTGTGTGTGTGTGTGTGTGTGTGTGTGTGTGTGTGTGTGTGTGTGTGTGTGTCTGCATGTCTGTAATGTAACGTATGGTATGTCTTTGTATTGACAGGTGCTGTAGGTGCGTTTCCCTCCTGCGGTCCATCTGATGCTAGTGTCCCCACAGATACTAGTGGTGATGACCATGTGCATGAGGCACAGACAGGGTCGTCACAGGCAGACACTGTGCCATTGGAGAACATCACACTTACGTCCCCTTCATCCCCGCACACAATTCAGATGCCGACACATACCGCAACACCGTTGCCCATAGATGACGGTCAGTCAGCGTCTGTTGGCACAGAGCAGGAATGTGTGGTGGCTGCAGAAGGTGTGGGTACACACGATGTTGCCAGTGTAATGACTGGTGCAGTGCCACACAGGCATGTGGCAGGTGCTGCTCGTAGGGGGAGCACTGCTAGACATACACCTGCCGTACAGGGTGCAGCAGCTGGTATAACCAGACGCATGTTCCAGACTGTAATGGCGGCGCAGGCACATGCCGAACGGCAGAACCAGGAAGGGCAGAGGCTGCAGAGGTCTGCAATCCGTTCCTTGAATGAGAACATCCAGTCATTGGCGAATGTCCAACAGCATCTTGCCGATGTTCTGGATAGGAGATTGGGTGAGATGGCTGGGATCCTCGACCGAGGCATGGCCATCCGTGAGCGTGAGCTGTCCGTGCTGGAACACCTGGTAGGGGTGAGGCATAGGGCACGTGGGCATGGGCCAGTAACACCACCAAGTGCAGGTCAACGTGTGCGTGCCACCTCCCATGCCCACCCACACAGTGCTGGTAGCAGCAGCAGTGCAGCTGCTACTATACCAACCACACCAGGACACAGCAGGCCACGTGGACATGGCCCTGGACAGCCCCAGCATGGGCACGTTTCCAGCGGACATGTGTCATCGGAGAGTGGACAGTCTGTACCTCCACCCGGTAGTGCCCGTGCGACCCCAGGCAGGCACGGGTCATGTCGCCGCAGGCGGACACAGTGAGCCGTAACACCTGCACTGTACAGTCTGGGGCTGCCAAGCATACCCCGTGTAGGCATCACAGATGACTGAACTGTGTACACACATACCCACACACAGCAAACACAACTGTAGGGCTCCACCACATCCACATGCATTCTACACAGTCATGCCCAGTCAATGCACAGGCCCTTACACACACACATGATGTCATCCATTGGTACAGCCCATGCCTGTGGCACACATATCACCCTGTGCATATGATGAAGTCTCTGCCGCAGAACCGTGAGCTACACCATCGGTGCACGGTTATGCAAACATATTCTGATGCACAGGGTGGACAAGATAGTGAGAGGTGTATGTGATACCTGTGTCCGCATAGTACGTGATGTGTATGTTGCGGTGTGTGTGTGTATGGCTGGTGACAGGTGTGTATGTGATGTGGGTTGTGCACTGACATCATGCAGCAGACATACCATGTAGTGCAGGTGCAGCATTCATTGTTCTGTGTACACAGTATGCGTGGTGGTTACATGTGTAGCACCATGTTGGTTCAGTTAACCCGTATGCCAATGATGGTGTACTTGCATGTGCCTACTGGGAGCACTGTTATCAGTTCCCCACGTGTAGTCGTGGGGTACCCACAGGCACGTCTGGCAACATCAGCATAGCACAGGTACCCGCAACCGGCATGGACCCCTACATAGGTACATAGGCGCACATGTACATACCAGGCTATGTGCCCTATGACATGTGTAGACCTAGCATGACTGTGTGTGGCTGCTAACACCCCTTAGGATGGGGATGCCACATCCATCAGTCTCCAGTCCCTCGTCCAGCACTGACACACAGATGATGCCTGGCGCATAACTATGATCACACATCCACACGTCATGATTACTCCTGGACAAAGGCAGTCAGGGCCTTTGCTTCACATGGGCTGGCACTCCTCTCCGTGTTGTAGGGGGTCTCCGGGCGTTGACCCTGTTTCTCCAGCACGTCCTAGTCATCTTTGTGGTGAGGTGTCTGACAGTCGCTTCTGTGCCCGTGTTTGCCTGGAGCCTAGGAGGTGGAATATGCCCATGTCACCCAGGTCAGACATGGCCGTGTATGTCAGGCACAGATCACCACAGAGCAGATGTGCTGGGAAGGTATACAGCCGGAGTCCCCTTGGTCGTGCAGCGTGTGACACATGTCCCAGCACCTTCATCCCCGCGTTGTGGAACGTTTGTGGTCCTTCCGAGTGCTGCAGGTGTCAGGTTAGGTACAGCCCAGATGTGCCATTGTACGCAATCATTGCTCTGGTGTGTGATGTGTACAGGGGTACAATGAACACCCCTGATGTGGATGTGATTCCTTCCAGACCAGGTGGCCACAGTGGAATGTCTTCACACCCACATTGGCATTGTGTGTGTTGACAGAGGTTACCGACAGGTGTGGTACTCATTTCCATGAACATGTCCACCATGTTGAATGGCTTACCACCTACATGTTACATCGGGCCGAACATGTCCTTCACACTGGGTAGGTCTGCACCTTCTCTGGCATGTAGCAGCAGGCCATGGCTCTGGCACCAGTTATCCATGTCTATGACGCCCTAGGTGGATGTCCGTGTCAGATGGGGTGTTGGGTATGGTGGACGGTGTGTAGTCATCTGCATACCTTGTCTGCCACAATCCCCCTATGTTTGCATGCACATTGGAAGGTCGAATGCCGTATGTCAGGGGGCCCAGGACTGAGCCCTGTGGGCCTCCACTGGAGACCAGATATGAGTCTGACACGGCACCAGGAACACCAACCCTGTGTGGTGTGACCTCCAGCCATTCTGAGAACCATCGTGTGACATATGTCCCCACATGTACGCTGGCGAGCCTTTCCATGAGTCCCATGTGGAGTGTGCTCTGAACGCTCCCACCAGGTCATGGTAGTGTGTGCAAACCCGCGTATCCCCATCAATGGCCTTGGTGACCGCTCCAGACAGGACGAGCAGGTTTGGGAGGCAGGATCCGCCCTTGACTAGGTTGTTGTGGGTATGTTCCGGTATTGGCTGTACACCACTGTCTGTATCCATGGGCACCTGTATGGACCTCCCCGCAGCTTTGCAGACAAGGCTTGTCAAGCTGATAGGGTGGGAATGTCTACAGTCCAGAAGAGCACTACCCTGGCATAGTGGGACCACAGATGCCATATGCCATCCATCGGGGACCTAGCCCATAGTAAGGCTAACATGACACAGTGGCCTCATGTGTGGGCCGAGGGCCTCAATGAGGTTGGGTAGCACACAGCCAGGGACACCATCGGGGCCCATTGGTGCTGTGTCAACCGCCATACAGATATCAGATCACTCCAGGGCATATGAGATGTTTCGGAGGCTAGACTCTGGTGGGATGGATATGTCCCCTCTTGGGGGGGGTGGATGTATGCATGGAACATGTCCGCTGGTTTGTTGACAATGTCTGTGGGTGCAGTGACCGTTGTACCATTCTGGATAATTTCTGGCCATGTCTGTGCACCCCCCACCCATGTCCCTACCACAGTTAGGGAAGGCCCTATGGTTGTCTCATGTGCCCTCTGCAGTACCACTCCCACAAGCGGCCTTGGATGATTGTATGTGTGGCCGTATGTTGACGCCGGTATGAATGGGTGATGGCTTCCCTGGTACTGATATTGCTCTGTCATGTATTAGCTCCAACTGTTGATGTACAGCTTGTCAGTGGCTGGGGTCCACCAGACCATGTGCCTACCTTTGGTGGACAAGGTCCTGATGTTATCATGATCGCTTGGTGCAGACATTCATGGGGGTGCTCAGAGAAGGCATTCGTAAGGGAGTTGGCAGTGTGGCCTGTGTTCACCACTGGCATGGAGGACTTGTAGGGTACCACACCGGTCGTATGATGTGTGTGGTTTGCTGTGGAGAGGTCGTCACTTAGGTCCCCCATGCCGGTGTTGGGTGCAGGATGTGGATGACCAGTGGATCCACTATATGGTCTGGCATCACCATTGAGGGCTGTACATCCTGTGTGGGGCATATCCTCACCATGTGTGATGGGCAGAACTGGTAGACATCCCCCCCTAGTGGGTATGGTTCATGGCTGTTTCACAGCGGCCAGGTGTAAGAACACCTGGGACCGGTGGCGTAGGGTGTTGTGTCATGGGTAATGTTCCCGGTCTATGTATGGGTGGTTGATGTCACCCAATATGGTGCTGTTGTGAGAGCATGCACACTCACCAGTGTCCTCAGGACGTCTGTGCAGGTATCCTGGGTTTGGGAGGGTGGTCTGTAGCATGCAACAAACTGTAGGCCAGTCCCACCCATGGTTAATTGCACCTGGATATTCCCCGCTGCAACGGCCACGTCTGTGGCATGGCCGGGTTGCTGTTGTGTGGCTGGACACACACGATGGTCCACATTCTGCCACCCATGCCGTCGCACCATGTGTATGCATGTCTGCTCTGTGCCGAGTCTAAGTGTCTGAGCATGCCCAGTAAGCAGCTGTGTAGATAGACACACAGCACAGTGCACACCGTGCCCGACTGCAGTAATACCCCGGTGCATGCCTGTATCCCCTTCGCAACGACCATGTCTGTGGCATGGCCGGGTTGCTGTTGTGTGGCTGGACACACACGACGGTCCACATTCTGCCACCCATGCCGTCGCACCATGTGTATGCATGTCTGCTCTGTGCCGAGTCTAAGTGTCTGAGCATGCCCAGTAAGCAGCTGTGTAGATAGACACACAGTACAGTGCACACCGCGCACGACTGTGTTGATACCCCGTGAGCATGTCTGTCTCCCCTTTGCGACCGCTAGGTGTGGGAGGCATGGCCAGTACACCCGCCGGGGGTACATATGACAGTCGTCACCGATGTCTGCTACTATGCGTGTAGCCATGGCCAATGGCATCCTGCATAGATATGGTGACCATCCAGGTGACACATATGTGGCTGTCATGCCACATTGGCTGCCTACATCCTGCACGCCGGATGCCCTCTCATAGGGTGAACTGTCATGTGGTGCATCCTGTATTCCTGTCGTGATGTACTGATCAGTAGTTATTTGGTATTCCCGACTGCAGCACTAACGTGTTACTGTACGGCCACCTTGGGATGGTAACAGGCTGCGTGACTGCGCACTCTGACTTCATTCCCGATCGGACGCATTGCCTCTGCAGATGATACCACCCACCTAGGGGTATGCCTCCTGACAGTGCTGTGCTCAGTAATCCCGGTAGCGCGTTCTGTAAATGCTTCATACTGTAGTGAGTTCATGTAGATAGGCGTAAGTTCGACTCCTGGCCCTTCCGTGTGTGTGTGTGTGTGTGTGTGTGTGTGTGTGTGTGTGTGTGTGTGTGTGTGTGTGTGTGTGTGTGTGTGTTTCCAGCTGCCTCTGCGGATGAACATGCTTTTAGACGCTTCGCAACACATACCTTGGCTATTGCCAGCTATTGTCCTGCGAGTGATGTCACCTGCCTAGAAGTATGCCTCTGACAGCGCTGTGCTCAGTAAACTCGGTAGCGCATTCTGTAAATGCTTCATACTGTAGTGAGTTCATGTAGATAGGCGTAAGTTCGACTCCCGGCCCTTCCGTGTGTGTGTGTGTGTGTTTCCAGCTGCCTCTGCGGATGAACATGCTTTTAGACGCATCGCAACACATACCTTGGCTATTGCCAGCTATTGTCTTGCGGGTGATGTCACCCGCCTAGAAGTATGCCTCTGACAGCGCTGTGCTCAGTAAACTCAGTAGCGCGTTCTGTAAATGCTTCATACTGTAGTGAGTTCATGTAGATAGGCGTAAGTTCAACTCCCGGCCCTTCCGTGTGTGTGTGTGTGTGTGTGTGTGTGTGTGTTTCCAGCTGCCTCTGCGGATGAACATGCTTTTAGACGCTTCGCAACACATACCTTGGCTATTGCCAGCTATTGTCTTACGAGTGATGTCACCCGCCTAGAAGTATGCCTCTGACAGCGCTGTGCTCAGTAAACTCGGTAGCGCATTCTGTAAATGCTTCATACTGTAGTGAGTTCATGTAGATAGGCGTAAGTTCGACTCCCGGCCCTTCCGTGTGTGTGTGTGTGTGTGTGTGTGTGTGTGTGTGTGTGTGTGTGTGTTTCCAGCTGCCTCTGCGGATGAACATGCTTTTAGACGCTTCGCAACACATACCTTGGCTATTGCCAGCTATTGTCTTGCGGGTGATGTCACCCGCCTAGAAGTATGCCTCTGACATGCTGTGCTCAGTAAACTCGGTAGCGCGTTCTGTAAATGCTTCATACTGTAGTGAGTTCATGTAGATAGGCGTAAGTTCGGCTCCCGGACCTTCCGTGTGTGTGTGTGTGTGTGTGTGTGTGTGTGTGTGTGTGTGTGTTTCCAGCTGCCTCTGCGGATGAACATCCTTTTAGACGCTTCGCAACACAAACCTTGGCTACCAGCGGCCATTCCTTTACGGATGTTGCCACCCACCTGTACATGTGCCTCTGCTGGTGGTGTGCTCGGTGGTCCATGTAGCGCATTCATTACCTGTGTTGTACGTTTGTGCGGTTGGGTATGTGGGGGTGTGGTCAATCACCATGCATGCCACATGTGTGTGTGTGTCCAAGCTCCCAGCTGCATGGGTTCATAGGGTATGGCTTTGAGGTTTACACGGAACACCCATAACCTGCCGCCATCCTTGTGTTTGTGGATGGCGGGACGCAGCTCGTGTACCGCTTGTGTGCTTGTTCTGGTCAGCGACCTCCGTAGCGTGTTCTCCACGTGCACTCTACTATGGTGTGGTGGGGTGGTGCTGTATACATTACACTCACGGGCCTGCCAGATGTGTCCGTCTGTATCTCTTTCTTTGTATATCTATGTACCTATGTTGTGCCCGTACCGCTGCTCTACCATGGACAGCTGTCTTTCCCATGTATCGCATACTTGCACGGCTGACACATATAACTGTGGTACGTTGCATATCCACACATTGTCCATGCACCGTCCGTATTCCAGAACACCTCATAGACATCTGCTGGATTACGTGGCAGACAGCTATCCTTGCTGTCCTGACACTGTACCCATACACGACATACACCTTGTGTGTACTTGCCTATTTATGGTGTGTGTATGTCTAACTGTGCTGTATGCATGGCCGTGTGTGTGTCCCGCTATAGCCATCTGTGCAGGTGTCGCCACTATGGGTTATCCTTGTGGACCGCTGTTACATGTGCACGTCTGCACATACCTGCAGACTGTACTACCCCTCCGACAGCAGCGGCCTTAGATCGGCCGCTGCCCTAGGCTGTGGGGCTACATGGCGCACGCCACCACAACACATGGTGCACCCATCTTGGTATACCTACGTGACATACCTACTAGACAGGTGGCCCTACTAGAGCGGCGCCCTGGGCAGCCGCAGGATTGGCGTATGCCTACGGCCGGCTATGGGCACATCACAAGGCATACGTCTACATTCAGTGTTTTACGACATCTAGGTTATAACACCACAGGAGGGACCTCCTCAGCTATGCTGTAGAATGCGGATGTAGATAGATTAGTAGGTGGAGGGTTGGCCACACACCAGGGCTGACCAATGGATAACTGCTGAGGCCTCTTTTGAGAAGCAGGTGGAGCAAACACCCGTAACGGGAATGTAGTGTAGATACAGATGTAGAGTTAACATACATTTGT
Organism: Protopterus annectens; assembly: GCF_019279795.1. NCBI lineage: Eukaryota > Metazoa > Chordata > Ceratodontiformes > Protopteridae > Protopterus > Protopterus annectens. Next base: position 259,337,329 of record NC_056738.1, read on the forward strand.
CCACTCTGTCAGTTCTGTACCGTTGTATTACAGTGATATGCTATGCATATCTTCCATATACATTGTTAGGTCTTTGATTGTTGAGGATTCGGCATAGTACAATATCATATAATACGTGTGTTCATAGGATGCTTTCTGAGATGTTGACATGTGTGTGTCGTTAGCAGTGCGTCTGTGCTTTCTATGCTGTGGCTACATGTTCATTGTTCGCAGAAAGTGACAAATGGAAGTGTAAGGGGGGATATTTAAAGCCTGGATGCTTCCATGTTATGTGTAAGTCTCACGGGGCCTACGGGTGATAGCGCTTACATGTCTATGAAGAACCTTTGGATACCATATGTGACCTGTCGTGGACGAAATGTTTACGTTGACTGTTCCATCTACCTATGTGTGACATGGTTTGTGTGCCATAGGGTGCCAGCGAGTCTTTATTGTTGATTAGGTGTATTCCATGGTCAATTGACATTAATCCTAGTAATTCACTGAAGGATGTCTTTCATTGGTGGGAACGCCATAGTTTGACCATCGTATGTCTTTCCCAGCTGACGTTGATATTGTGCCATTGGTATGGTTCCACAGGTCACCCATCTGTTCCGCTGTATGGAAGCGTGTGATCCCCATTTATGTGCTGGCAGATTGAGTGCTGTATGCGCCGTATCACAGCGGTCTGGCTTTGTATGGGGAGTGTCTACTGTAGTCCCTATCTGCATTTCCTGGGTTATGCCTTGCAACAGCTGTGGGATTCCACCAGGTTTGCAGTTATGGGTGCCATCTTGGCCGTACGTTTGTCCATCCATGGGAACTGCCTACTGGACACTAGTATAGGGCTGTACACATTTCACAGCTGCATTCTGCATTTTCCAGTGGATGATTGGCATTATTAGTGCGGAGTAACGATATGCCATGCCCACCCCTCACACGGGGCGGGACAACGATTCATCTGCCAATCCACACCGAGACCCATTTTACATACCCACGATCCCATGGCTGCAACTCTCGACAGTACCCATTGCACATCCTTCATGTGTGCGGGAATGGGATGTGAACGCACGTCTATGGACTCAGCAACCTGGGGAGTCCTATTCATATGTCCTGCATTTCATGGACACTTGTCATCAACCTTGAACACGTTGGTGGTGCATATATGTAGCTGTGCCATGGTCACGGTTGTCACTTCATCTGGGTCTCCCGATCGCAGCAGGTTGACATTTCGTACGGATAAATTTTTGGGTCCTACAATGGACACCAATGTGCATATGTAAAGTGTAGAAGGCATTGGACTGTGTCCATCTGGCCAGTGGGTTTGATTGCTGCTGTATGTTCAGCAATCACGAATGTCTGAGTACCCATATTATGTAGTGCTACGTAAACCGTTTTTTCCGCCACTGAACACAAATGGTGTAATTCCAATGATGCAGGCTAACAATTGCTTTAACTGATCCGCAGATTTCCCATTGGGACATTCCCGCCTCTGTATTGTGGAAATAACACGGACGAAACGTGGATCCTATTAATTCCTTGAAGGATGTTCTTTCTATGTGGCTACGCCATAGATTCACCATCCCATAACCTTCCTAGTTGACGTTGTTGGTGTGCCATTAGTATGTGTTCCGCAGGTCGCCCATTTGTTCCGCGGAATGGAAGCGAGTGATCCCCATTCTCTTGCTGGCGGATTGGGTGCTGTGTACGCCGGTATTCGCACGGCGGTCTGGCTTTGTATGGGGTGTGTCTACTGTAGTCCCATCTGTATTTCCTGTGTTATGCCTTACTACAGCTGTGGGATTCCACCAGGTTTGCAGTTATGGGTGCCATCTTGGCCGTACGTTTGTCCATCCATGGGAACTGCCTAATGGACAGTAGTATAGGGCTGGATACATTTCACAGCTACATTCTGCATTCTCCGGTGGATGATTTGCATTATTAGTGCGGAGTAACGCATATGCCATGCCCACGTCCCTCACACGGGGCGGGACAACGAATCATCTGCCAATCCACACCGAGACCCATTTTTGCATACCCACGATCCCATGGCTGCAACCCTCGACAGTACCCATTGCACATCCTTCATGTGCGGGAATGGGATGTGAACGCACGTCTATGGACTCAGCGACCTGGGGAGTCCTATTCATATATCCTGCATTTCATAGACACTTGTCATCACCCTTGAACACGCTGGTGGTGCATATATCTAGCTGTGCCGTAGTCACGGCTGTCAGTTCTTCTCGGTCTCTCGATCGCAGCCGGCTCACATTGCATACGGATATATATTTTTGGGTCCTACAATGGACACCAATGTGCATATGTAAAGTGTAGAACGTATTGTACTGTGTCCATCTGGCCAGTGGGTTTGATTGCTGCTGTATATTCAGCAATCACGGATGTCTGTCTGAGTACCCATATTATGTACTGCTACGTAAACCGGGTTTTCCGCCACTGAACACAAATGGTGTACTTCCAATGATGCAGGCTAACAATTGCTTTAACTAATCCGCCGATATCACATTGGGACATTGCTGCTTCTGTATTGTCATATTAACACGACCAAAACATGTAGGTCCTATGAATTCATGGAAGGATGTTCGTTATAAGCGTGAACGCCATAGTGTACGGATCCTATCACTTTCACAGTTGACGTTGTTGGTGTGCCATTGGTATGTGTTCCGCAGGTCTCCCATATCTTCCGCGGTATGGAAGCGAGTGATCCCCATTATGGTGCTGGCAGAGTACGTGCTGTGTACGCCGGGATTCGCACGGCGGTCTCATTTTCTACGGGGAGTGTGTACTGTGGTCCCTATCTATATTCCCTGTGATATTCCCTGTGGTATGCCTTACTGCAACTGTGTGATTCCAGCAGGTTTGCAGTTATGGGTGCCATCTTGGCCGTACATTTGTCCGTCCATGGGAATCGCCTACTGGACACTGGTATAGAGCTGTACACATTTCACAGATGTAGTTAGCATTCTCCGGTGGATTATTCGCATTATTATTGGGGGGGGGTTACGCAGGTGCTATACCCACATCCCTCCCACGGGGAGGGACAATGGATCATCTGCCAATCAACACCGGGCACCATATCTGCATACCCACTATCCCATAGCTGCAACCCTCGACGGTACCCATTGCACATCCTCCATGTGTGCAGGAATGGGATGTGGACGCACTTCCATGGACACGACATTCTGGGGACCTCTGTCCATATGGCATGCATTTCATGGACACTTGTCATCACCCTTGAACACGCTGGTGGTGCATATATCTACCTGTGCCGTAGTCACGGCTGTCACCTCTTCTGGGTCACACGATCTTAGCCTGTTGCCAATACCGAAGGATAAATTTTTGGGTCCTACAATGGACACCGATGTGCATATGTAAAGTGTAGAACATGTTGGACTGTGTCCATTTGGCCAGTGGTTTGGACTGCTGCTGTATGTTCCCCAGTCGCGGATGTCTGTTTGCCTACCCATATTATGTAGTGCTACGGAACCCGTGTCCTTCCACAATTAACCCAAATGGTGTTAATCTAGTACTGCAGGTTGGCAACTGCTTTAACTAATCCTCAGAGGTCCCATTATGAACTATCCGCCACTGTATTGTCATTATAACACAGCCGGTACATGTAGAACCTATTTATTCATGAAAGGATGTTCTTTATGAGTGGGAACGCCATAGTTTAACCATCCTATGACCTTCCTAGTTGACGTTGTTGGTGTGCCATTAATATGTGTTCCACAGGTCACCCGTATGTTCCGCGGTGTGGAAGCGGGTGATCCCCATATTCTTGCTAGCAGCTTGGTTGCTGTGTACGCCGGGATTCGCACGGCAGGATGGATTTCTATGGGGTGTGTCTACTGTTGTTTCCATCTGTATTTCCTGTGTTATGCCTTACTGCAGCTGTGTAATTCCACCGTCCTTGCAGGTATGGATGCCATCATGGACGTAGGCTTGTCCATCCATGGGAATTGCCTGCTGGACACTGATATAGGGCTGTACACATTTCACACATGCTTTTAGCAATATCCGGTGGATGCTTTGCATCATTATTGGGGGGGAAGGCACGTGCTATACCCACATCCCTCCCACGGGGTGGGACAACGGATCATCTGCCAAACAACACCGGGCCCCATTTCTGCATACCCAGGATCACATGGCTGCAGCCCTCCACGGTACCCATTACACATCCTTCATGTGTGCGGGACTGGGATGTGGACGCACTTCTATGGACACGACAATCTGGGGATTTCTGTTCATATGTCCTGCATTTCATTGACAGTTGTCATCAACCTTAAACACGCTGGTGGTGCATATGTCTAGCTGTGCCGTGGTCACGGCTGTCACTTCGTCTGTGTCGATCGCAGCTGGTTGATGTTGCGGATTGATCAATTTTTGGAGTCCTACAGTGGACACCGATGTGCATATGTAAAGTGTAGAACTTGTTGGACTGTCACCATCTGGCCAGTGGTTTTGGCTGCTGCTGTATGTTCCCTAATCGTGGATGTCTGTTTGACTACCCGTATTATGTATTACTTGGCCTATCTATATCCACGTGCCAGTAAGCAGAAATACAGCAAACCCTGAGTCCTGGTCATCTTCATAAAAGACATTGTTGAACATAAATCAGGCCGAAACGGACAATGACAACAACCATACACTCCACAGTCAAAGGATACTGAGCTCTTTCACCCACTGACATGGGGCATCGGAGTTCGAAATACATGGGATAGTCCCTTATACACTTCCTTCAGAGTCAGTTTAAAGTCAATTAATCAATACACCTGCTCATAGTTAAGTGGACAGTGCTCCGAGTCATGATGATAAAGTGACATATACATATCAGTGTTGCATACATTACTTAATGGAAACAATAATACAACAACAATATGTTAATATAACTACAATATTGGTCAATACAATCAGTATATTGAAACATAGTTGATAATTGTTGTGAGTAAACCTTAGAATGTAGTGTGTTGATCATGCTATTGTATATCAATGTGTATAATTGTTGCATTACGATTCCAAAGCATGGAATACATAAGTACAATTACAGCATATTTTGTATAAATATGAATGTAAATAAGAGTCACAATATTACATATGAATATGACTGTATAAAAACTATATCAATATGAAATGGAATACACTGTAGTTGTTTACCTCTTGTATTCCAGTGGCAAATCTATGTCCATGCGTCATATCTACGGGCCGTCGGACTGCTGTGTGTAGATATGTACATGTGAACCCCTCGTTTCATACCTTTCTTTTTTACTGTCTGTGGATTACCTGTGTACACACATCAATTACCATGCCATACCTTTCCACTGTACAGGTTCTGGCATGGTGTACGGATGGTTGGCCCTTAATCTTGCAGTGTATTACATTGACCTGTGCCTATCTGGCAAATCGCTGGCATGACATGTGTGACCTTCTTGCTTGTTTAGAGACTTGATCCCATAATTGTGACGTGCTTCCACTGGCCATATATTTCTCTGTCGTTTGGGATCTGTGTGTAACCAGTCCTTTCAGGACACTTTCTATTGTTCTTTTGTGGTTACATATATGAGTACTTTTGTATGTTGTGCTATTATTGTGTGTGAATCATTTCTCCACTGGCCTCTGCTGACACTGGACATATATCCCGGTAGCCTAGGCCGGTCAACAAGTGTGAGCCAACTGAACGCATTACGTACGGGGGCACCTTCTGACAAGTGGGTCGGGTTGCTGATGCATAACCGTCATCGATCCATACTACTAACACACACGTTATTCTATCGACATTCTATGTTTGTCTCATCACATAGCGTGTGTTTCTGATTATTTCTAACGGTACTTTACATGGCATTGCCCGATTCCATATTTTCAGGGGCTGCCATTTCTGAGACATGTATGATTGACGTGGAGGACACATCCTCAACTTTCCCTGCTTCGTGTGGATCACAGACGCACACGTGCACTTCCATCTCCTAATTGTGGGTTACGCGCAGGCGCACATGTATATCTGTGTTCTGTTTACATATGTTAACTGGGTCTGTGTGGTTACGTGGTCTGTGTTAGATGTGACTATTCCGGTAACATATCTGTGATCCGGTTGACGGACGTGTGCGGAACGCACTTTCACCTTTATACATGTAACAGTCTTTGCGGCATGGACGCATTACGTACACGTTCACATTTATATGTTCTATGGTCGTAATTCAAACGGGACTGCAATCACGTTTGCCGGTTACTGTGACCACTACACATTGGCTGTTCGGTCTCATTAATATGCATACCCATGGTACTTAGCTATATTTACATATCCCCCCCCACACTCACGTACGTCACAGGCATCCATTCTCCTGCTGGGAAAGGTGCGGTACTACATGTTAAACATTCCTTATTCCCTCCCGCACATGGCCCAGGATGCATATGTCATGACCGCAGGGATGTTGAGATCACAGGGGCTTATATCCCCTACGCATACAGGCCGTCGATTGTCAGGGTGTGTCTGTGGTGCTTTGGGTTTGGTCTTGTCTGCCCAGTGTATGGGACTGCCCTGACCGTGTACGAATGTTAGATGAGTCACATGGGCACGGTTTGTCCGTGTCTGTGATACCATGTCTCCCCCCCATTATTCCTAACCATGTGCGCTGATTGGCCGGAGTACACGTTGTAGATCCTGTTACAGTAATTGCAAACGGTCTGGTCGAACGGACCTATTTCCATTACTAACCCTCGGTATTTATAACCTGTCTCGCTATTTTGCATCGGTTCGGAATTGCGTGACGGCTTTCACTGAGTCACAGACATCTCGGTTGCTTAGTTTGGCCCAGTCCCGCTCTGCTACACACATTTAACATGGCGGAACAGGTTGAACAGCTTAGCAACGGGGACATCGGGCTCTCCGTCGCTGTTTAGTATTGACTCGCTATGTTGACTTTGTTTCACAGAGCGAGACGGTGTCGACATTGTTAACGGACATCTCGTGCAGTACGTACGCACCGCCGCGGGTGCCGTATGTCTGCGTTTGGGCGGCGGACAGGCATTATGCTGTGCCATTATGTCTGGGAATATATGGTTTCTTTCCATAGATGATATGGCATACTAGCAATGTCCCGCGTCTGGGTGTGGGTACTGCTGTATTTACCCACAGCAAGAGTGGCCTTAGGTCTAGCGGTGCCCTAGGCAGAAGGACTCCATGGTGCCACCGCCACATCCCCGCTACCCCCGTCCTGGTCTACCTACACCAACTAAAGGCTGGAAAGGTGCCCCTAGTGGAGCGGCGCCCTAGGCGGCTGCCTAGTTGGCCTATGCCTATGGCCGGCTATGTGTGTGGTCCCTCGGGCGTCAGACCCGGGAACGCACCACGTCTGCCGTGGGAATATCTAGCATTACCCACATCCGGGCGTGGTTTATTGCTATGATGTTCCATGTGTACGGACACGTGTGTTTGGACAACCTACAATAGCTTCTGCTATTGGCATAGAATGCTGTGGGTGGTGCCGGTTACCATACATATGCCTTTCTCAAAGGCCGACTTCACACATCTGAACACTATTGTGGTCTCCTTTAATGCCCCTGAGCCGGTGGTAAACATTACTCATACCGCTGAATCACGTACATATGCCTTCCAGCAGCACCTACAGGACTGCATGGATCAGGCAATCCCAGACACAACAGGGACTCTTTGTACCAAAGCCAGGCATCCAGTCTGCTGGACCCCAGCCATGAACAAGCTCTACAACGACAGGAGGTAGCTACTACGAGATGGAGCAGACTACTTGTAAGGTTAGACACCCTTGTTCATTATATGTGAAGACCTACAAGTTCTCATGTAATCATCCAGGGCGATTTCAACGGAGACATCAACAAGGATTCGGCAGACAGTCATAAGGCCTTCTTTAGGTATGTTGGACACCTGGGAAGACACTCCCAGATATGCTCAGACTGGGTTCAGAATGATGTGAAGATTACTGAACCTACACACATTGCCAACATACTGGCTGACAGGTTCGGTGCTGACTTATCCACCCCCTCCCCCCCACATGGAGTGATATCTATACCAGGGGATTGTAGATCCCGGAACATCTGTAATGCACAGGTGGGAAATGCTCTCTCCAAGACAGTAAACACAGCATCCATGGGACCAGATGTTGTCCCAGCTGTGTACTCCACAGACTCAATGGGGAATTAAACCCACAGTTGGACGGCTGTGTAATCTTAGCCTCACCTCAGGATACATACCCAAGTAGTGGCACAGGCCGACTGTAGTCCCACTTCACAAGGATGGTGCCTCCACTGACCCTGGTGATTACCGTCCCATTGACTTGACAAGCCTTATCTGCAAAGCCATGGAGAAGGATCATAATAGAACCCACAGATGCAGACATAGGGGACTTGCATACTTTGGATCAAACCCAGTTTGGCTTGGACACAGGCAGAGCATGCCTTTTACACTTGGTGACTTTTTAGGATCAGTCACCAAGGCCATTGATGAGGGTAAAGCAGTCCATACAGCCTACCTCAACCTGGAAAAGGCCTTCAACACAATACCACACTCCAGTATCATTGCTAGACCCATCAGCTTGAATGTAAGTACATACATCGCCAGATGGGTTGTGAACTGGCTAGGTGACAGAACCCACACAGTCATAGTTGCTGGCGCTATGTCATACTCACAGCCAGTCACAGGTGGTGTCCCACGGGGCTCAGTCCTGGGTCAACTCTTTTTCGGCATCTACATTTCCAAAGTACAGGCATACACAGGGGGGTTATGGCTGACAATGTTTGCAGATGACTGCAAATTGGGTGCCATAGTGGGACACACATCTGACACAGATATCCTTCAGAGGGGCCTCCCAGATATGCATATCTGCTGTCAGGGACATGGCCTACAGCTAACTGCAAGGTCATGCAACATCATACCTGTCGAGGAGTACGAGGTCACCTCTGCCCAGCATATGGGTGGCAGTCCACTATGCACAGGGGTAATTACCAGGGATCAGGGGACAGAGGTTGTCAATCACCATTCATTCCACACACACGTTGCTATCGTGGTTCAGTGGGACTTCTACAATGACCACCTGTTTGTGCAGGGATTCACATCTAGATCTGGGTAGGTCATTGTCTCCTTGTACTCATTACGTGTTACACCTATGATTGAGTACATTGCCCCATTCGGAGGGTATCTGACCCAACACCTACAGCAGCTGGGAAGGCCTCATAGGTTAATTGTCATACAGATACAGGGTGTAATGGATTTGTGTAATGCTGCCCCACTGTTAGGGCCCCTGCTCCATTCGGTCACATACCTCTTGTTCAGTGTTGACCTGCGCCTGACATGCGAGGCCATATCGACCCATATGTGATGTCTATGCTTCACCTACTGTATCTACATCCCTCGGAACCACAAGGGTGGGTGACATGAACCTTGACGCGGTCATTGATGGATGTGTTGGTGTGACACATACGTCACACAGACACTCACTATGCTGTGGATCTACATCACAGTACATATGAGGCAGAGATGATTGCTAGCCTTGTTCAAGGGGTATCTTGTCCGTTGGATGGGGGATTGCAGATGTAGGCCAGGGATTACATCATTATCACTGCTTGACAGAGGTACAGCAATATCATAAGCATTTTATCTCCGGACCTGACGGTTGGCAAAGGAATCCTACCTATGGTGTAGGGTTATGGCTGAACTTGGGTAGATAGCCTACCCTGTACCTATGGACCTATGAACCTATATTCATACTTTGTCCCATTTACACTTGTCTATCCCCTATCGTCTTTCTCATGTGTATATTTCTGTGGCACGTGATTGTCCTCTGTATTACCTGCAGGTATGCTGTCTACAGTGCACATACGTCACTGTTGATTACAGTGTATCTGTGTCCCTACCACTGTGATACTGAGGACTACCACACATCCTTCACAACATTACATGCATATGTCCATTATATTCTTCTTTGGCCTATGGGGGGGTGTTAAGGCAATGGTTACACATGTCCCTGTTTGTGCATGCTTCATTGTGGTGTTTGACCAGCCTCCATTGCAGTCATGGATTGGACGGTAGTGTTAATGTGTGTTTGGCATGTGTTTTCATTGCCAGTACGTCTGTGGGAGGTGTGGTTAGCACATGTTCATCTTTGCAGGGAGCCCCATCCAGGGCTTTTGTGTCACGCATCTGCACTTGGCATGTGCCATATGTCCTGTGCTATTCCCACAGTCGTGTATGCCTTCATGCATTACCACTGCGTGTTACTGGCTGTTTGTATGTGGTACACATGATGATTGTGGTGGTTGGCTTGACCTATTCCCATGCTAGAACATACACATCTGTCAATTACGTTGTTTAAATCACACTGTCACACTCATTACTCATTTCATAATGACAGTCAATCACACAGGAAGCTCAGTTTCACAACATTTTAATAGTGTGCACCAGGAGGAAAATAACTATGCAGTACAAGTATAGATTTCTGTCTGACTCTATACAAGAAGCGGCTGTATGAGTATTGTGTTTACAATCATCATTTTCCCAGCTTAATGATGTGGTCAGTCACAGGGCATTTACATCACTATAGTCCACAATATTGTATTCCTACAATGGTGCTAAGGTAATGCTTATTAAATGTTTTCCCATAACAATAGCACAGCCTTGCGAGGCACATAGTCAATTAGAATGTCCTTCTGTAAAGTCTGCTCTGTCAACGTTCAAAGCCTGTTCGGATACCATCGTCAGTTCATTTCCTACTAGGTTTCTTTGTCTCTCTGGTGAGCAGCTGTACTCTGTGTTACATAGAGCTCACAAGACCATCCTCCTCAGTGGAAGGATGAATGATATACCTGTACATACATTTATTATTCTCTAACCCAGGAGGTAACTGATGCTGAATGACATACGCCTGCTGCACTGGTTACTGCCAGGGTCAGGGTTCGATCACACTGCAGCTACACTACAGGCAATTACATGCATGATAAGTTATACTGCCATATTGTACAGTACACTTCAATGCATTATATAGTATTTTGCTTCTCAACTGGCACTTCATATGTGTTTCTATATATATTTCTCTAACAACATCCATCCGGACATATGCATGTTGTTCCGTCCATTACCTTGGCCGTGGGTGTTTGGCCATCCAGCAACGCTACTCTCCACATGTGATGTCCCACCTTCCCCTTCTGTGCCTGTGGCACCCTGTTAGGACGTCCTGTTTGGTAGGCACATGTTCCGCTATATGTGTTTGACTTGTCTGCATAGCTAATCATCAGTGCGGTGGTTCAACATCCCGACTTGTCCACATGTGTACAGTTATGTGCACCGTGGCGTGTGCAAACCTATAGGGTTTGGACGGGTCCATACCACATGCGGGATGTACACATTCTGAAGACACATTCACATGCAGCCATTTGCATATCTGTACCTGAGGTGGGTTGGTGACATGTGGGGTACATATTTGCCCGCGTGGCACTGCCTCAAACAATACTTCTTAACACATTTCAGGTATGCCCATTGTGTGTAGGTGTGTAGCTGCAGAAGGCTGATAGCTGGGTTGGGTGCACAGGCGTACATGGGTGGGACTTACATGCTACAATGGGGCTATTGTGTATTACATTTGCATGCATAGCTTCTGCTTCTGGATATTACACTTAGACATACGCCGTCCTGTGTATGCGACAAACACGTTGCTGGGTGTGGGACATGTTGCTATGCACATGTTTGCCTGTGTTTAGGGTATCTTGGTTCCTTCCTGTTGTTATGTTGACACGGCTACCCGGCTGTGTACTCTCACTACTGCTTGTGACCATTATGGTTGCCACCTTTTCCAATGCCCATAGTGGGACATCTTTTGTGGACACATCGGATTTTGCAGGACAACACATACCCACAGCAAGTAGGGTTGACAGAACTTCACTTTTTTGCCATAATATACACTTATTCTGGTAGCATTTGGGTTCCTTATTCGGTTTCTTATGCCATGTATGTATTTCATATACAAAATATATGTTTTATGCTACTATTACAGGTATATTGAGGGAATAGTTTTGCACGGATATCTCAGGTCATTTGCCATGTTTCGCTTTTTGCCAGGACACAACTGTCCAATGAGGGACTGTCCATAGCAAGGTGGGACAGCTGCTGACCCTGGTGGCCATTTTTATTTTTTTTTCGGGACACAACTGCCCATGGGGGGACTGCCCCTCGCAAAGTGGGACAGGTGGCAATCTTGGTCGCTACTCCTATGTCGGGACGGCGCGCTGGCATGCTGCGGTACACCTTCTCTGGGTATGCACACTCACAGTGCATTGCGGGCCGAACACGGTATTACGCGTATCCTTTGTTCCTTGGACAGGTACACTTCGGGCTTCGTGGGTTTTGTTTGCTTCTCCGTTTAGTTGGGACGGGTACTTTGTTGCATACTCTGCGTGCATTTCATTCTGCACAGGCCATGGCTGGTGCCATTTCTATTCTGGGCGGACTGTGGCAGTCAGCACTTTAGGTTGCTCATCGCCTGCCGGCTTAACCACGCCTCCAGACGCATCCTACTTGGGCTTGCTCACGTAACCTACGCACGTGTCTGTGGTTGCGGCGCGCACTCATTACTATGCATATGGCGCTACTACGCCGGCTATTCACTGCACCGCCGGCGCAGGCCTTACGCCGGCCTTGCGCCGAGCTTCATGAATCCCGGGGAATGTATAATAATAACAATAGAACAAATGCTATTATGAGGGGTCAGTAGAAGGGATCAGCCTTATTGGATCTAAGTAGTCAAATTATAGTTCCTTTCCCTTTACGTTGCAAATACAGGTGTCTTAATCATTTTATTCGGTACAAGTGACAGTTTAAAGATTATAATACTGAACACAAGAGTGTCTATTTAAATATGTAGAATAGAGTAGAGTAGAATTTATACAGCTTCACAGTAAATTTACTTTTTCTTGCTTGAAAGCTGACATGGATTACTGTATAGCATGACATGGAAAATAATTTTAATGGAAAAAAAAACACAGTTCTGATATCTTATATGCACTCATTTAATTTTATTTAATTCAAGAGGGTTTGCTTTTTATTTAGAAGCAGATCTAGGAAAGAGAATATTTGCAATTTAAAACTATTTTTAGGACAATAACTATTTTTGGGGACACTATAACTGTGATTTCTTTTTCATTATTTTATTATGTATCATCACTTCTAGCTATTATTTTATTATGTATCATCACTTCTAGATAATGGTAGGCAGTTTTTACAATATGTGATAGTGTTGCAGTGACATGTCATGCCCAAAGTAATAATTTTACTTGCCTGTGTTTCTGTGCATTTTCCCATTCACACAATAGTTACAAGTATTAGCAAATAAGCATGCTATTCACAAATAAACGTTGCCTGACTTTAATGGTGATTCTTATGCAAAATAGTTATGTGCCCTCAGCTCACTTTCTGTTATATTTTGAACTGGCAGAAAGTTGCACTGCCTAAAATCAGTAGATCATTTTCATCTTGTTTTAACTTTTTCTGAACCAACATGGCAATGGTTTTGCAAACTACTTTTTTCAGTGTTGTGGGTGTGTAACTAGATACTCCACATGTTTTTACAGGGTATAGCAAAATAGAGAAATATCATAACACGTGTAGATAGTAATAAAGAAACTCTAATGCTAGCCCTGATTTCAGTCTGCCTTTGAGCTTGCAATTAACCCAACAAGCCACCTGAAGTATCGTTTTATTTTTATTTTTAATTTTTGTTTAGACAAACTAAATTTAACATTTGGATAAAGACTACATTCTTTAGAACTGTTCGCACATGGAACGTGATCTGAGAGAAATATGTTGCAGAAGTACTGCAATCATTTTCAAAATAAAGACTGAAGAATATCTAATGGCTTTACTCATTTTCTGTATATGAGCGAGAGACAGACCATGGGTGGTATTCATAGTTCCACCATGGGTGGTATTCATAGTTCCACCATGGGTGGTATTCATAGTTCCAAGGTTTGCACTTTCGTAGTGGTTATTCATGAAGAGCGGACCTACATCTATATGCAAATAGAGTATTCACATTTATTCACACTGAATAAGTATATGTAAAGTTGTTCTACAACATGCCTACTTGTGGCAAAAGCATAAAGCAACTCAAGTTAGTCCTTAAGTATGTGCAAAGTACTATGTGAAAATCCTGCTGTTCTTAAGCTTTCATGTGTTTTCTGATATTGTGGATGAACATAACTATGTGCAATCATGCTTGAAGTACTTAAGGCAAGTGGCACACAGAACAGCTTTTATTATTAAATTAAAAAAAATAACTTAGGGATTTTATAGTTTTATATAGGGGTATCTTTAAAATGTGGGAAATGGAAGACTGGAAAGACTGAAAATGGGAGAGATAACAAAGAGAAAAACACAGAAGGAAACATCAAGAGAGTTGTGATGGAAGACATAAGATACAATGTGCACTATGTTTTTGGTGGGGGATAGATTGCTATATTTTTCAATTTTTATTTATTTTTATTTATTTATTTATTTTTTAATATAAGAGGGCAGTTTGGGTAGGGAGTAGGTAAGACAGTGTAGGAGACAGGATTAGGAATAATGGGAAGAAAGAGAAGATGACCTCAGGAGGAACTCCTGGTCCACAGAACCTGAAACATCCCCACTGCCTAATGGTGTTGAAGTGGAGGATCTTGATGTTGAAGGGGTGGGAAGCCTCTGGTGGTGTGGTTCTCAACACTGATCAGGGCAGTGAGGCTTCAACCCACTGAGGAACATCCAGGACTGGCTGAAGGCATCTCTCCACCACCTGCTCCACCACATCCTCAGCTAAGTCATGAAGCCCACAGTCTTTGAGGCTTGCCAGACTGCTACATGACATGATGCCTATAGGACCACTGCCACTGCCCTGACCCAGTAAGGATGGCCCTGGATGGGCATAGGGGAAACATTCCCTGATATGTGAGGAACACAACTTGGCTGCTCCTAAGGATTCTGGGCCCATGGAAAAAATGAACAGAAATGGGAGAGAAAGAAAATAAAGAAGGATAAAGGAATGCATAATTAAAATAAGAAAAACAGAGAGGGAGGATAGATAGACAGCCAAGAAATGGAGACAATAAATGGACTCATAATGTAACATAGTGCAATCTTTATTAACATTTTTTTTTTATTTTTATTCAAACTTTATTCAAATAAAGGAAAATTCTGAGAAATTGTTCTGGAAACATGGGACAATCATTGCATTGCTATGAAGTGGCAGTGATTTTCACAATTGCAGTCTACTGATACTAATGACATATGCTGGTTTAACATTAGAAATTGTAATACACATGACAGGTCTGCCTAATATAGGTTGTGCTGCAGTTCTGTACTGAAACCACTCTGCTTCTTCTGCTATCTTTGTGTATAAATTACTTCTGTGTTTATAGTTATGAAATGAATGAGAAACCTAAAACATTAATTTATTTCTTAACATTTATTTTATAAATCTAAATATTTATTGTAGATCAGTATGTATGTATACCTTTAAAAAACTTTCCATCGGCTTGCACATGTGTATAAATACTGAGTGCATGTGAGCCAGACTACCATTTTGTAGAGAGCTGTTGAGATGTAATCATGCATGTATGTAATTATCTGTCAGTTAATCAGTTCGCTTATATTTTATGTTGCTGCTATCCATCCTGATGTGTTTCCATACAAAAAAGCATATAAATGAACTACCCCGCCTATTCATCTTGAACCATAACATGGGACGAGTGACATGGTATCATAATGGGATCCAGAATTAAGACCAAGAGGCACTCAGTTAATGTTGGAGGAATATAGAGGAATGGATCATCCCTAATGCACGTACAACTTGCAAAACAGGTCAGAAACAAATTTCAGGTACTAAAACTTGCTTAAATGATTTCTTACTTGAAAAATATAAATCAAAGCACTCAGAATGCTCAAAACAAATTTCTAGTTAAACAAAATGCCCAACACTGTAACATATTAATAAAATATTCAAAATAGTTCGAAAATTTTATAAATAATTTTCGAATTGCATAAAATGTATAAAATAAGGAAAAACAACTGCATTGTTTCACTATGTGCTACTTTTTCACATTAATTAAAGCTACTTGAGATATCCAAAGTATACAAAGTATTTGGAAATTTGTGCAGTATTATAGTGCAGTTATTTTGCAAAATACATCCGTTTTAAAGCATATTTTGCAAAGTACAGTATTTCGAAGAGTTTATTGTGCATTTGAATGTTATTACAAGTACCTGGTGTGTGCACATGTTCATATATAATTGCAAGGGCCATATTTGCTGTGTGCTTCAGCATACTTTGTTGGCATGGCTGAAGGATTGCAAAAACCTGGTCCACTTGTATTTGATAATAATACTGCAGAGAATTGGAAAATGTTTGAGCAAGAGTATGATATTTTCATAAAAGCTGCATTTTTTGATAAAGATGCATGTACAAAGGCATTTATTCTGCTTAATTTAGCTGGTTCAGAAGCCATAGAAAGAGAGCATTCATTTGTATATGCACCTGCTGTGTTTGCAGGAGAGTCGGAAAACTGTCATATAGTGGTACCAGCTGAAATAAGGGAAGACCCCGAGTGCTTAAAATGTAAATTTAGAGAAATGTGTAACCCCCAAATGAATATTACAATGGAAAGACACATTTTATACAAGGGATCAAAAGCCGGATTAAACTTTTTCAGCATATATAACTGACTTGAGAAACAAAGCTAAAGTGTGCAGATTTGGTGATTTAAGGGATGATTTGAAAAAGGCAAATGTGTGTGGTATTAAAGATGATGCTGTGAGAAGGGTTTTACTTTATGACAGTGATTCAACTTTGATTAAGGCCAATGAGATTTGTCAGCTATATGGGCTTACAGAAAAACACGCAAATATGCTTACAAATTAGAAATGCATGCTTCCAGTATCTTCCAGTACTAATGTTGATAGTATGCAGCATGTGATTAAAAGAAACAGGCCCAAGCACATGCAGAAACTGTGAACCCTGTAACAGTCTCTGGTAAACCCTGTAGCTTTCTAGCAAATTTAAGAGCATGCACAGTCTCAGTAAAGCACAAAGGTGAGTCAGCAAACTCAAAGCATGTTCCCTCACTTAGCCTCATAGTCAACTGTCATAACTGTGGTGGTAATCATGTGTCTAAAAGAGAAAAGTGCTTAGCTTTTGGTCAGCAATGCCACAGATGTAAAAAGTAGAATCATTTCAAAAGAGGCATATTATTTTATTAAAAGAGAACATTCAAAGAGACAAGTTGATCATTTAGAAAGCTGTGACCCTACTTTTTATGTTGATGGTGTGTCTGTGCTTAATGAGACAGCCAATGCAGTATATTTGTGGACAAAGAATGAAGTATTTTCTACTATTCGGATAAATAAGTGACCCATAGAGCACAAAGCTGGCACAGGTTCAAAGTGCAATGTTATGTCAAGAGAAACATTTGCTAGAGTATGTGTTGTTGAGAAGCTTGATTTGGCAAAGTGTGCAAAGCTTGCTGCTTATGGTGGTGAAGAAATTCAAACTGAAGGTTCAGTAGTGCTTTCATGTTACTCTGCTAGAACAGGTATGACTTGCAATTTTACGTAGTTAAAAGGCACATATAGTCATTATTAGGTCTCAGAGACCGTTTGAAAATAGGACTGCTTTCATTCAATAAAGAAGTCTGCAATGTAAGCTTGAAAGACCACTGTTCTAATTTTGCCCAGTCTATTTTCTCTACCTATGCTGATCTTTTCAAAGACAAACTAGGCAAACTTCTTATTGTGTACTCCATGAAGTTAGATCCTGAAGTCAGCCCAGTTGTCAGACCAGCCCAGAAAGTTCCAGTAGCTATGCAGAACAGAGTCAAAGCTGATTAAAATAAAATGGTGCAGCAAGGTATGATTTGTCCAGTTGACAAACCAACTGAATGGGTCACTTCCATGGTAGTAGCTCATATGAAAAGCTCAGATGATATCAGAATATGTATTGATCCAAGAGATTTAAACAAAGCACTGAAAAGACTTCATCATCCAATGGATACAGTCGAAGAAGTCGCTGCTCTTATGCCAATTCCACTGGTTTTTCTCTTTTGGATACAAAGAGTTCCTTATGGCAAATTGTGCTTTTCTGAAAATCTTCATTGCTAACCACTTTCAGTACTCCTTTTGGCAGGTACAGATTTTTGAGAATGTCATTTGGGAAAATTCTGCCAGTGAAGTTTTACAATTTTTTTTCTGGATATCCGTGTGCTATTATAGTAGATGATATTCTAGAAGGAGGTAATGGTGAAGCCGAGCATGACAGAAACCCCAGGAAAGTTCTGGAAAGAGCATGTGAAGTGAATCTTAAGGTGAAGTGCAAATTCAGCTTACAAGAAGTTACATAAGTTGGGCATTTGATTACCAGTTCAGGCTTATGACCAGATCCTTCAAAGCAGACAACAATTATTGAGATGCCAGCACTTGACAATGCTCAAGCCCTACAACATTTTCTTGGCATGGGTAACTACCTAGGCAAATTCATTCCAGACTTAAGCCAACTTTCAGCACTGCTCAGAGAGTTGACATGCGAAGATTTATCCTGGTCTTTGTTACAACAACACCAAAGAGCATTTGATGTCCTAAAACTGAGAATTGCCAGTCTACCACCTCTCAGATACTATGATGTTCACAAACCAGTAACTCTTACTTGTGATGTTTCAAAATTTGGTCTAAGTGCAGTCATTTTCCAAGAGGCTAGACCAGTAGCCTATGCATTCATAACTCAAACCCAAACTGATATGCGATATGCCCAGATAGAGAAAGAACTCTTGGAAATTGTGTTTGCATGTTCAAAGTTCCATGATTATATTTATGGCCGACCTACTCAGATCGAAACAGATCACCAATCTCTAGTCACTATTTTGAGAAAGCCTATGTATGCAGCTCTTGCCAGATTGCAATGCATGATTATGAAATTGCAAAGGTATAATTTCAATCTTGTCTACACAAAAGGCAGACTTTTCTATCTTGCTGATACTTTATCCAGATCACCCAGAAATACCACAGAACAGCATGAAAATGAGCAATTTGATTTTGAAGTCATGGAAGTGAGAAATTTTTCTTCCACATCTTGATGAGCTTAGAAGTCACACAGCCTCTGATCCAATTCTTCAGAAGATCAACCACTTTATCAGTTGAGGGTGGCCATCAAAGCTATCTTGTTTACCAGTAGCCATGCAACCATATTTTCCTTACAGAGACGAGATTTTGTTTGACAATGGTATCATCATGAAAGGTACAAAAGTGATTGTTCCAAATTCCTTACAACAAGAGTACATTACCATCTTGCATTGTGGCTACCCAGGAACGGATTCTACCAAAAAAAGGGTGAAAAAACTAGTATTTTGGCCTTCTGTGTCAAAAGATATTGAGAGAGTACTTTCGTCTTGGTCTGTTTGTAATAGTACTAAACCACATCAACAGAAAGAACCACTTCAGCTAAACCAGATTCTTGAACTACATTGGTCGACAGTAACTACAGACATTTTTGAATGGAATGATCAACATTACTTGCTGTTAGTAGACTCTTATTCAAATTGGTTCAAGATTGACCTACTTCCTAATCTAGCATCCAGTACTGTCATTATTAAGTTGAAGCATCATTTTGCAGTCCACGATAGTCCGCACAAAGTTATTTCTGACAATAGTATACAGTTTACAAGCCAGCAGTTCAAGAAATTTGCTGAAGAGTGGGACTTTATCCATTTTATGAGATACCCTGAGTACCCACACTCAAATGGTTTGGCAGAATGTGCAGTTCAAATGCAAAACAGTTATTAGAGAAGTCAAAACAAGACAATAGTGATGTTCTTCTGAATCTATTAAATCTCAGAAACATTCCTCATGATAAACATCTTGGTTCACTTGCACAAAAGCTTTTGTTGAGCCAAACCAGAACTACACTACCAATCAGTAGCAATCTGTTGGTTCCCTCTGCTAAGAACAACAAAGCAGTGAGAGCTCAACTCATGAAAAGGCATTTGTCCCAGACGTCCTATTATGATAAGTTCAGCAAACCGCTCAATCCATTACGAGAAGGGGAGATAGTGTGGATGCAAACATCCAAAGGTTTTGATCAGATTGGAATCATGAAAAGTCTATCCAGAGCTGAGACTGTACATTGTGGAATCACAATGAATAGAATTTAGGAGGTATCAGAAACATTTGTTACCAGTGTCCAAGCCTCTATTGCAGCATCTTGCCTGTGTAAAAGACTCTAGATCTCACAGTGAGTTATTCAGTGTTCCAGTTCCACAGGACATTCCAGCAAATATCCCTGTTCCTGAGAAGATTCCCAAAAATCCTGAAACAGACTGTTCACCAATGACTGTCCCTGTTGCTAAACCTAGTCCTAATTGCTATATCACTAAATCAGGTTGCATTTCCAGACCGTGTTCCAGATACATGGCAACTTGGACATGAATGTTGTGTTTATTTCTCAATATCTGTATAATTGTATGTGTTTTTCACATGTAATTTTATTGTGGGCAATTCACTAAAGTGGGAGGATGTAGATCAGTATGTGTGTATATCTTTAAGAAGCTTTACATAGGCTTCCACATGTGTATAAATACTGGGACCGTGCGAGCTAGACTGCCATTTTGTAGAGAGCTGTTGAGATGTAATCATGCATGTATGTAATTATCTGTCAGTTAATCAGTTCATTTATATTTTATGTTGCTGCTATCCATCCTGATGTGTTTCTATATAATAAAGTATATAAAGGAACTACACCGCCTGCTCATCTTGAATCACAACATAGGACAAGCAACATTTATTTTGATGTGCCCACAAACCCCATTATTTTTTAACTCCCTTCTTCTACTGGTCTAAATTATATGTGATCTTATCTTCAGCTGCATATAGAGCACATAAAGGACAATTGTCTAACTATCTGAGATGTGTATTTTACAAGATTTCTGACATGATTGTGTTTACTATTCATAAAGGCACTTGTTATTTTTGCACGTGCTTAATATGCAAACTTACTTCTGTACGCATTAATATTGAGTTTTGCTATATGATTTCATTTATTAAACAGGAAAACAGCAAAGCACAGATTTTCACATTTTATTGTACCTGCTCCATCAGCACAAGTTGAACTTCACAAGAACTGCATGATTTCCATCCAGTTGTTTTATTTTTATGTCTGTGGTGAGCGTCTCTATTTGGGGGATGGGTACTTTATGGAACTGTTTTTTTACAATTTGTTTTTAGTTTCTGCCTTCCAGTATGCCTTACATATACTGCTATGCAGTTTTAAGTAGTATCTAAGCAACAGACTTTTACATTGTCTTCATAGAGACAACAGCTACAAACACACACACACACACACACACACACACACACACACACACACACACACACACACACACACACACACACACGCATAAAAATGTAGCAAATGAAAGGAAGTTATATTCAGTTCAGCTTGGATTAAACTAAACATATTTACTTTCACATGATGGATGCACTAAAAATATTGAATTGCAATGTCTGCTTTCATAATTTGTTACTTAATAAATGTAAGCATGTAAACAGAATTGAGTAGAAATGCATATAGAATTAACGAAATGGTGCATTTATCAAGTTTCCTCTGTTCCGGTCATTCACATGCTATTTTAACCCCACCCCCACTTCCACTCTGAGTAGTTTGAGTTGGCTGATTTCACTGTTTTTGTACTTGTAGTTAATGTTAGGAAAAATTACTGTCTTATACAATTGTCATATTAGTAATTATTTTAAGGCCTACACAAATCAAATACAGTTGGCTTACTACAGCTACTGCTAAGATAATTATTACAGTATATGAAATTATGTGGCAAGGCAAATATGTGTTTGTATGTTCTTGCATCTACATCTATATCTATATCTAGCTATATATATATATATATATATATATATATATATATATATTTAAAAAAAATATATATATATATATATATGTGTTAATATATGTATATATATATATATATATATATATATATATATATATATATATATGTATGCATATATATGTGTGTGTGTATATATATATATATATATATATATATATATATATATATATATATATATATACACATATATATATATATATATATATATATATATATATATATATATATATCTATATTTATTTATTTATTCCAGTTTGATGACCGGGGAGGTCCACTGGGCCTGGGGAGCCCGTTTTCAGTGGAGGCCCGGGGAGAAAAGCTCCACAATACAAAGTTTAATTACATGATTAATTACAAAGAAAATTACATGATTAATTACAAAGAAAGTTAGGATTACAAGCAACAGGTAGCATTCTAAAGAAAAGAGAAAAAAAATATTTACAATTTAGTTCACTGGGCTTAGGGAGCCTACTTTAGTGGAGGCTCGTGGAGAAAAGCTACACATTAAAGTTTAATTACAAGAATACTTTCAGTGGAGGCTCAGGGAGAAAAGCTCCACAATACAAAGTTTTATTACATGTAGGGATTGGGCAATTTCCCCTTTTCCCCACTATAGTGCAATCTCAGAGTTGGTATATATAATATGCAGGGGGTGTAGGGGTGCAGCCTCCTACATGGGGGTTTCAGGGGGGCTTGCCCCCTGTGAAAACATAGATTCTCATTGTTTTCCATCTTTTAATATTTCGGAATGTCATCATATGGTCTGTACCATATAAAGCTTGACCTTCCATTGAGTTGATCTTCTAAATGGGATATATGCATACACGCACATGCCCACACACATGAAAGATATATATATATATGTATGTATATATATATATATATATATATATATATATATATATATATATAAATATATATATGCTTCCCTTCTCCTACATAGACATTTGCATTTATACACAGAAGCATGTCCGGGCATAAACAGGCCATATTTGTATACAGATGAATTTCTGTTTGCAGTTATGTTTCTGCTTATTCACACTTTTGGATTACATTTAGATGCATATTTGCATTTACACATACATCTTTTTGCATTTACCTGCAGTCGTGCAATATTTCTACACTATGTGCTTTAAAACAATTTTTGATAACATTTAAAAATAAAAGTACAAATACTTACTATGGAAATCTGGTCTTCTCACCATCACCTGCTGTATCCAGTCAGCCAGCTGATCAGCCCTGGCTTCTGTTGGGGGTCAACTATCTCCTTCCTAACACTAGCTATCCTGTAATGACTTCACAGAGACACTCTCCTTTTGAATGCTGTTTACAACCCAGGTAGTTTTGTATCTAAGGAAGCTCACATTCATTCAACAATTGGTTTGTTGGAACTTATGTACAAAAGTGGAGCTATTGATATCACATGAGGAAAATTATAAGTAAGGTGTTTGAATGCCACTTACGTGTTTTCCGTTCTGATGAAGTTGGTTTTTGATCAACCGACGAAAAGCTGTTTAATTTTAAGCTTAATGAAATTAATAAAGTGTGGAATAATATTGCTGTCATTCGAGTGTTTTTGACAATTTGCGGATAGTTACGAGCCAGCCGGGTCTATATCATATTGTCAGACATTTCTTTCAGAGAATATCTAATAATCGAACTGCAATTATCGAAATCCTTATTTAGCTAACACTCTATTTAGTGAAGGAGAATTCATTGAACTGTTTTAGTTGGCCATCCTGAAAAGAACATTGTGTGATTGACTTGCTAAATGGCCATGATTACACAGTCTGTTACTGTAGTGTGATCTCAGAGTTGGTATATTTTATTTGTGGAGGGCGTGGAGGGCGCAAGGAGGCATAGCCCCCGCTGTAAAAATGTAAAAAAATTACCTTTCCCAGTGTTGGCCAACTAAAATAGTTTGATGAATTCTCCTTTGCCGAATAGGGTGTTTGCTGAATAGGGATTTCAACAATTAGGTATTCACTGAAAGAAACATTCGACAATGTGCTATAGAGCAGAGACAGCCTAAGAAAAGTGGCATTCATTCCCCAATTTAATAACAGGATCTTACACCCCACAACATGTTAGTAACTTTGCAGTAATTAAAATGAAGAAACACAATACAAACTAGAAAAAACAACAAATGCAAGGGTTTACTCCAACAAAAAACTGTATTAAAATTCAAAAATCAAGGTTAGGACTTTCACACACATGCAATATGTGAACTTCTTCAGACCCATCACATTACACACACATGTACAGGGTTAAAACCCATGCAGCTCCTTACCATTATCTCCAAACACACAGGATCACCTTCTGGATGATAGCAGAAATTAATAGGTAATAGTGTCCACAGTAACACCTTTACAAAAGGGTCCCAGCTACAGACATACATCACAGCTATTATCCCAGGAAACACATAAAGCATCAGCTGCAGAACATGTGCCATGACATTGTTAACGCTCAGTGCACTGCCATAGATGATCAGTTAGAAAGGGTCAGAGTACTCCAGGGTGTACATGAGGATTTCCATCACTACATGGAAGTGACAGAGAACAGGTATAATGCCATGATCTCATTGATCCATAGTATGATGGCACACCAAGCATCCGAGACTGCCTCCATTTGCACACTACTGAGGACTTACCAGACTCAAGTAGGAGTCAGTTTTGGGAGTGGAAGATGATGTAGTACTGTCCAGACATGTGGGGGCATATCACATGGCACTCCAAATGTTTCTCAAGAAGGTAATAGAAATAGGAGGGGGGGGGCAACAGATTCCATGCAGACCACATCAGCATTCATCTACATGTGGCAGAACTTCTCATTCAAGATCCCAGCCACACAGAACTGAGAGATCAGTGTCTGTAGGGTCACTTGGATCACGGAGATCATGACATTACAAGTCACCATCCAGCTCACTTGACAGTCTATCCTCAAGATCACATGTACTTTCACCTACCCTATCTGTAGGACATATCACGTATGATACACTTAACCATGACCTACTGTTATTTAGGGTAGACATTTGAGATACTTAAAATTTATCTAAATATTTTTGTACCTAAGCCTGTTTCTGGGTGCAGGGAGACCCTTACATCCAGGAAATCAACAGTTTCCTTCAAGTAACTAACCTAAATTCCAAAAATTCCATGCTTGAATTGAGGTTCTGGGTAAATTCTTACAATTTCTTTTCTTCACCTTTCAACAAAACAAAAATATCATCCACGAAATGACCGTAGTATAGTATACACTTATGCCATGGATTATGGTCATTTAAAGCTTTTTCTTTTTCCCAGTACACTAGCAACAAGTTTGAATAGCTATTTGCACAGGGGGTGCCCATGGCAACCCCCCATATTTGTAAGAAATACTCCGAACCATATACAAAAGCATAATTCTCCAAAGCCAATTGCAACAGAGAACAAAACAGATCACAGTCCAGGTGGGCTTGATGTAAGAAGGATCGAATAGCCTCAACACCATAGTCATTTGGAATGACTGTAAAGAGACTATTGATATCCATGGTGACCAATAGAATATCATCCATTCCTGTCAGCTTTTCTACTTTAGTGTATGAATCAGTTAGAAATTAACCAGTGTCCTTTAATACCTCATTAGCAAAGGGTAGTGCTTGCTTCAATTCATTTTCAATATCGATAGAGGTTCAATTACCCATCCTCTCCCCGATACGATGGGACATATTGGAGGATCTTGAGTGTTTTTATATATTTTGGGTAGGCCACTGATACTAGGGATAGTGTGATGTTCTATTTCAAATAAGTCAAAAAGATCTTTAGAAAAACGTCTTTCCATTAACATGGATAGTAATTGGTTGTTTTTATATTTAATTATTAGAGAGCACGAACTACCTATTACGATCTGATTAAGGCTTACTTAAGCTGAAAGCGCTTATCATTTGTAACTGTGGTCTACAGAATCTCTGTTTTAAATTTTAAATTAAAGTTTTATTTTAAATTTTGAGTGATTCTGTCGTGGCAGTCAACAGCGAATTCTTTTACATAATTTTTGTTCTGTCTACGTTACCTCTGGTAGTGCAATAGGGTGGTTTTCAAGTGCAGTGATATTTTACCTTTAGTGGGTTTTTTGACAGTCTGATCTAGTAATTATTTTTTTATTAAATCTAGGAACATTTAGGGATGTCTTACATTCAGTGTATAGATGTCCCAGTTTATTGTAGGGTAGCTAAAATCTCCCAGAATAATGGAGAAACTAAAGGAAGATCTTCAAACAATAAATAACTAGATATGTCAGAACTTACATGGTAAAGACTGGGGAATCACTCTCCAGGCAAACATGTCATTAGTGGTGACATACATGGCTATTCTTTCAGCCTCCTTATCTTTGGCTTCTGTTTCTCTGATGTGAAAGCAGAGCCAGATGAATCTTTGAGGGCCAGATTTATTAATGACTACAAACTGGATGCTGTTGGGCATTCTCTTCCACAGTATGGGCTTAATCAGGCTAACACCAGGTTTAATATGAACTCACCATCAGTGCCAAAAACTGTAGTTTAGTTATTGTTGTAAACTCAAGCACCCCCCACTGAAAGAAATGTATATGCCCTTCTCCCCACTGTGGTGCAACCCTGGAGTTAGTATAATTAGTTAGGGTGGGTGTAGGGGGCACAGCCCCCACTTTGGGGTGTGTGAGGTGCGAAGCCCCCCACTAATTATTACTTATTTAGGAATCTAATTTCTTTCAGTGAAATGTGCTTTCAGTGAACTGTGATTCAGTGAAATGTGCTTTCAGTGAATAGTCCTAGATCCATATGGATCTAGGACTATTCACTGAAAGCACATGAAATGATTCGACCGTACCCATATTAATGAGAACATAATAAGATGAAGTACGTAGGTGTAAGAATTAAAACTAATTCTGTTATAACAGCTAAGAATATGTGGCAAGAAACTAAACAAAAGATACGCCAAAAACTAAGAAACTTGAAGCTCATGATTGTGGATATGGATAGTAACAGATTTGCAGTGAAAATGCTTTTAGTCCTTTTAGTGTTATATACAAGTCAGGCATATTGTTATCAAATAGAAGAAAATCTGTAGATGATAAATTAATAGCTAAAGGAATTTATTTGGGAGGAGAAGAGGGCAAGAGTTAAGTGGAATTGGTGGGTTGTAGCCATAGAACAAACTGGTTTAGGGTTACATGATTTGAAAAGGCACTTTAGAACTACATAGTGAAGACTCATGCATAAGTTAAGTAGATGGCTATAAATTAAAGTGGACAAGGATGATAATTAAATGTGGGGGAGTTGAAGAGATAAAGAGAAATTAAAATGTTGGATCCAAGTCCTTAAGGAAAACGCTAACAGTGAAGAAATGGATAATGGCGATTTTACCAATAGCTGTGTCTGGTAGTAAGGCTATATATAAGAGACTACCATCCCTGTCAGGGATTGGGTAATAGAGCATAGGGTCAGAGCAATGGACACGTGAGTGCTAAGTGAACAAGCAACTCTGTTAGAGTTGATAGCTGAATTTAGAATAGAAGCTGCTATTTAAAAAAAAAGATAAATTAGTAGTGCACATAAAATATTGTATGATAACTACAATAATCAAAATAAGTTAGGAAAATAGAATGGAAATGCAATTTAAAAAGAAACAAATGGAAGAAATTTGTAAGGTTCCCAAGTATGCAACAAAGTACAGAAGGTTTAGGATTTTTTGCATGGAATTGTTTGCATTGATATTTTTATATCCCATGTAGACTTCATATGATTTTCCTCAAGTAGGCAGCAAATGCTAGAAATGTGATGGGAATGAGAGAAAAAGAGAGAGAGAGAGAACTGAGAACATATTTTTTAGAAAAGTAACAAGATATAAGAGTTTAAACATCCCATACACAGTACTTTGATGCAAATGTTGAGGGTATAAATTGCTGAAATGAATGAAATTATTATTTTGAGCTGAAATACAAGATCAGAATTGCTTTGATATAATAAAGCCATTCTATATTTAATTTTACTAGCTGACAAATAATCCTTCCAGCCACAACCTCTTTTTTCCCCTTTTATTGCATAGAGTTGGGATATTACTTCAATTACTAGAAAATGGAAATCAGAATTTAAACCAAGTATAACTGAACTAATGAATATTATAAAGGAGAAAAAAGAACAGAATGTGGGATCTTTAGAAAGAGGAAGGAGACAATTTCATTGAAATAAGAGGAATTTGTGGGAATAATATCTGCAGAATAACATTCAGGAGGAGGAGTAAAGGAAAGGCAGGACTCGAACAACAATTAATGTAGGTATAAATGGAAGTTTTTTAAAAAGATAATGTATAACAATAACAATAGAACAAATGCTATTATGAGGGGTCAGTAGAAGGGATCAGCCTTATTGGATCTAAGTAGTCAAATTATAGTTCCTTTCCCTTTACGTTGCAAATACAGGTGTCTTAATCATTTTATTCGGTACAAGTGACAGTTTAAAGATTATAATACTGAACACAAGAGTGTCTATTTAAATATGGAATAACTATAATTAAATGCTTGTCAGTAGGTAACTTGTGTCCATTGCCTTAATGTACTATATCTAGTGGATATTTTATTTGCTGACTTGATGACTAGCTAGTTAAATAATTGGGAGTATATACTTCAGGAGAGTAGAATTTATACAGCTTCACTGTAAATTTACTTTTTCTTGCTCGAAAGCTGACATGGATTACTGTATAGCATGACATGGAAAATAATTTTAATGGAAAAAACACAGTTCTGATAGCTTATACGCACTCTTATTTAATTTTATTTAATTCAAGAGGGTTTGCTTTTTATTTAGAAGCAGAACTAGTAAAGAGAATATTTGCAATTTAAAACTATTTTTAGGACAATAGCTATTTTTGGGGGACACTATAACTGTGATTTCTTTTTCATTATTTTATTATGTATCATCACTTCTGGCTATTATTTTATTATGTATCATCACTTCTAGATAATGGTAGGCAGTTTTTACAATATGTGATAGTGTTGCAGTGACATGTCATGCCCAAAGTAATAATTTTACTTGCCTGTGTTTCTGTGCAGTTTCCCATTCACACAATAGTTACAAGTATTAGCAAATAAGCATGCTATTCACAAATAAACGTTGCCTGACTTTAATGGTGATTCTTATGCAAAATAGTTATGTGCCCTCAGCTCACTTTCTGTTATATTTTGAAATGGCAGAAAGTTGCACTGCTTAAAATCAGTAGATCATTTTCATCTTGTTTTAACTTTTTCTGAACCAACATGGCAATGGTTTTGCAAACTACTTTTTTCAGTGTTGTGGGTGTGTAACTAGATACTCCACATGTTTTTACAGGGTATAGCAAAATAGAGAAATATTATAACACGTGTAGATAGCAATAAAGAAACTCTAATGCTAGCCCTGATTTCAGTCTGCCTTTGAGCTTGCAATTAACCCAACAAGCCACCTGAAATATCGTTTTATTTTTATTTTTAATTTTTGTTTAGACAAACTAAATTTAACATTCGGATAAAGACTACATTCTTTAGAACTGTTCGCACATGGAACGTGATCTGAGAGAAATATGTTGCAGATGTACTGCAATCATTTTCAAAATAAGGACTGAAGAATATCTAATGGCTTTACTCATTTTCTGTATATGAGCGAGAGACAGACCATGGGTGGTATTCATAGTTCCACCATGGGTGGTATTCATAGTTCCAAGGTTTGCACTTTCGTAGTGGTTATTCATGAAGAGCGGACCTACATCTATATGCAAATAGAGTATTCACATTTATTCACACTGAATAAGTATATGTAAAGTTGTTCTACAACATGCCTACTTGTGGCAAAAGCATAAAGCAACTCAAGTTAGTCCTTAAGTATGTGCAAAGTACTATGTGAAAATCCTGCTGTTCTTAAGCTTTCATGTATTTTCTGATATTGTGGATGAACATAACTATGTGCAATCATGCTTGAAGTACTTAAGGCAAGTGGCACACAGAACAGCTTTTATTATTAAATTAAAAAAAAAACTAAGGGATTTTATAGTTTTATATAGGGGTATCTTTAAAATGTGGGAAATGGAAGACTGGAAAGACTGAAAATGGGAGAGATAACAAAGAGGAAAACACAGAAGGAAACATCAAGAGAGTTGTGATGGAAGACATAAGAGACAATGTGCACTATGTTTTTGGTGGGGGATAGATTGCTATATTTTTCAACTTTTATTTATTTTTATTTATTTATTTATTTTTTAATATAAGAGGGCAGTTTGGGTAGGGAGTAGGTAAGACAGTGTAGGAGACAGGATTAGGAATAATGGGAAGAAAGAGAAGATGACCTCAGGAGGAACTCCTGGTCCACAGAACCTGAAACATCCCCACTGCCTAATGGTGTTGAAGTGGAGGATCTTGATGTTGAAGGGGTGGGAAGCCTCTGGTGGTGTGGTTCTCAACACTGATCAGGGCAGTGAGGCTTCAACCCACTGAGGAACATCCAGGACTGGCTGAAGGCATCTCTCCACCACCTGCTCCACCACATCCTCAGCTAAGTCATGAAACCCACAGTCTTTGAGGCTTGCCAGACTGCTACATGACATGATGCCTACAGGACCACTGCCACTGCCCTGACCCAGTAAGGATGGCCCTGGATGGGCATAGGGGAAACATTCCCTGATATGTGAGGAACACAACTTGGCTGCTCCTAAGGATTCTGGGCCCATGGAAAAAATGAACAGAAATGGGAGAGAAAGAAAATAAAGAAGGATAAAGGAATGCATAATTAAAATAAGAAAAACAGAGAGGGAGGATAGATAGACAGCCAAGAAATGGAGACAATAAATGGACTCATAATGTAACATAGTGCAATCTTTATTAACATTTTTTTTTATTTTGATTCAAACTTTATTCAAATAAAGGAAAATTCTGAGAAATTGCTCTGGAAACATGGGACAATCATTACATTGCTATGAAGTGGCAGTGATTTTCACAATTGCAGTCTGCTGATACTAATGACATATGCTGATTTAACATTAGAAATTGTAATACACATGACAGTTCTGGCTGATATAGGTTGTGCTGCAGTTCTGTACTGAAACCACTCTGCTTCTTCTGCTATCTTTGTGTATAAATTACTTCTGTGTTTATAGTTATGAAATGAATGAGAAACCTAAAACATTAATTTATTTCTTAACATTTATTTTATAAATCTAAATATTTATTGTAGATCAGTATGTATGTATACCTTTAAAAAACTTTCCATCGGCTTGCACATGTGTATAAATACTGAGTGCATGTGAGCCAGACTGCTATTTTGTAGGGAGCTGTTGAGATGTAATCATGCATGTATGCAATTATCTGTCAGTTAATCAGTTCGCTTATAGTTTATGTTGCTGCTATCCATCCTGATGTGTTTCTATACAAAAAAGCATAAAAATGAACTACCCCGCCTATTCATCTTGAACCATAACATGGGACGAGTGACATGGTATCATAATGGGATCCAGAATTAAGACCAAGAGGCACTCAGTTAATGTTGGAGGAATATAGAGGAATGGATGATCCCTAATGCACGTACAACTTGCAAAACAGGTCAGAAACAAATTTCAGGTACTAAAACTTGCTTAAATGATTTCTTACTTGAAAAATATAAATCAAAGCACTCAGACTGCTCAAAACAAATTTCTAGTTAAACAAAATGCCCAACACTGTAACATATTGATAAAATATTCAAAATAGTTACGAAAATTTTATAAATAATTTTCGAATTGCATAAAATGTATAAAATAAGGAAAAACAACTGCATTATTTCAATATGTGCTACTTTTTCACATTAATTAAAGCTACTTGAGATATCCAAAGTATACAAAGTATTTGGAAATTTGTGCAGTATTATAGTGCAGTTATTTTGCAAAATACATCCGTTTTAAAGCATATTTTGCAAAGTACAGTATTTCGAAGAGTTTATTGTGCATTTGAATGTTATTACAAGTACCTGGTATGTGCACATGTTCATATATAATTGCAAGGGCCATATTTGCTGTGTGCTTCAGCATACTTTGTTGGCATGGCTGAAGGATTGCAAAAACCTGGTCCACTTGTATTTGATAATAATACTGCAGAGAATTGGAAAGTGTTTGAGCAAGAGTATGATATGTTCATAAAAGCTGCATTTTCTGATAAAGATGCATGTACAAAGGCATTTATTCTGCTTAATTTAGCTGATTCAGAAGCCATAGAAAGAGAGCATTCATTTGTATATGCACCTGCTGTGTTTGCAGGAGAGTCGGAAAACCGTCATATAGTGGTACCAGCTGAAACAAGGGAAGACCCCGAGTGCTTAAAATGTAAATTTAGAGAAATGTGTAACCCCCAAATGAATATTACAATGGAAAGACACATTTTATACAAGGGATCAAAAGCTGGATTAAACTTTTTCAGCATATATAACTGACTTGAGAAACAAAGCTAAAGTGTGCAGATTTGGTGATTTAAGGGATGATTTGAAAAAGGCAAATGTGTGTGGTATTAAAGATGATGCTGTGAGAAAGGTTTTACTTTATGACAGTGATTCAACTTTGATTAAGGCCAATGAGATTTGTCAGCTATATGGGCTTACAGAAAAACACGCAAATATGCTTACAAATTAGAAATGCATGCTTCCAGTATCTTCCAGTACTAATGTTGATAGTATGCAGCATGTGATTAAAAGAAACAGGCCCAAGCACATGCAGCAACTGTGAACCCTGTAACAGTCTCTGGTAAACCCTGTAGCTTTCTAGCAAATTTAAGAGCATGCACAGTCTCAGTAAAGCACAAAGGTGAGTCAGCAAACTCAAAGCATGTTCCCTCACTTAGCCTCATAGTCAACTGTCATAACTGTGGTGGTAATCATGTGTCTAAAAGAGAAAAGTGCTTAGCTTTTGGTCAGCAATGCCACAGATGTAAAAAGTAGAATCATTTCAAAAGAGGCATATTATTTTATTAAAAGAGAACGTTCAAAGAGACAAGTTGATCATTTAGAAAGCTGTGACCCTACTTTTTATGTTGATGGTGTGTCTGTGCTTAATGAGACAGCCAATGCAGTATATTTGTGGACAAAGAATGAAGTATTTTGTACTATTCGGATAAATAGGTGACCCATAGAGCTCCAAGCTGGCACAGGTTCAAAGTGCAATGTTATGTCAAGAGAAACATTTGCTAGAGTATGTGTTGGTGAGAAGTTTGATTTGGCAAAGTGTGCAAAGCTTGCTGCTTATGGTGGTGAAGAAATTCAAACTGAAGGTTCAGTAGTGCTTTCATGTTACTCTGCTAGAACAGGTATGACTTGCAATTTTACATAGTTAAAAGGCACATATAGTCATTATTAGGTCTCAGAGACTGTTTGAAAATAGGACTGCTTTCATTCAATAAAGAAGTCTGCAATGTAAGCTTGAAAGACCACTGTTCTAATTTTGCCCAGTCTATTTTCTCTACCTATGCTGATCTTTTCAAAGACAAACTAGGCAAACTTCTTATTGTGTACTCCATGAAGTTAGATCCTGAAGTCAGCCCAGTTGTCAGACCAGCCCAGAAAGTTCCAGTAGCTATGCAGAACAGAGTCAAAGCTGATTAAAATAAAATGGTGCAGCAAGGTATGATTTGTCCAGTTGACAAACCAACTGAATGGGTCACTTCCATGGTAGTAGCTCATATGAAAAGCTCAGATGATATCAGAATATGTATTGATCCAAGAGATTTAAACAAAGCACTGAAAAGACTTCATCATCCAATGGATACAGTCGAAGAAGTCGCTGCTCTTATGCCAATTCCACTGTTTTTTCTCTTTTGGATACAAAGAGTTCCTTATGGCAAATTGTGCTTTTCTGAAAATCTTCATTGCTAACCACTTTCAGTACTCCTTTTGGCAGGTACAGATTTTTGAGAATGTCATTTGGGAAAATTCTGCCAATGAAGTTTTACAATTTTTTTTCTGGATATCCGTGTGCTATTATAGTAGATGATATTCTAGTAGGAGGTAATGGTGAAGCCAAGCATGACAGAAATCCCAGGAAAGTTCTGGAAAGAGCATGTGAAGTGAATCTTAAGGTGAAGTGCAAATTCAGGTTACAAGAAGTTACATAAGTTGGGCATTTGATTACCAGTTCAGGCTTATGACCAGATCCTTCAAAGCAGACAACAATTATTGAGATGCCAGCACCTGACAATGCTCAAGCCCTACAACATTTTCTTGGCATGGGTAACTACCTAGGCAAATTCATTCCAGACTTAAGCCAACCTTCAGCACTACTCAGAGAGTTGACATGCGAAGATTTATCCTGGTCTTTGTTACAACAACACCAAAGAGCATTTGATGTCCTAAAACTGAGAATTGCCAGTCTACCACCTCTCAGATACTATGATGTTCACAAACCAGTAACTCGTACTTGTGATGCTTCAAAATTTGGTCTAAGTGCAGTCATTCTCCAAGAGGCTAGACCAGTAGCCTATGCATTCATAACTCAAACCCAAACTGATATGCGATATGCCCAGATAAAGAACTCTTGGAAATTGTGTTTGCATGTTCAAAGTTCCATGATTATATTTATGGCCGACCTATTCAGATCGAAACAGATCACCAACCTCTAGTCACTATTTTGAGAAAGCCTATGTATGCAGCTCTTGCCAGATTGCAATGCATGATTATGAAATTGCAAAGGTATAATTTCAATCTTGTCTACACAAAAGGCAGACTTCTCTATCTTGCTAATACTTTATCCAGATCACCCAGAAATACCACAGAACAGCATGAAAATGAGCAATTTGATTTTGAAGTCATGGAAGTGAGAAATTTTTCTTCCACATCTTGATGAGCTTAGAAGTCACACAGCCTCTGATCCAATTCTTCAGAAGATCAACCACTTTATCAGTTGAGGGTGGCCATCAAAGCTATCTTGTTTACCAGTAGCCATGCAACCATATTTTCCTTACAGAGACGAGATTTTGTTTGACAATGGTATCATCATGAAAGGTACAAAAGTGATTGTTCCAAACTCCTTACAACAAGAGTACATTACCATCTTGCATTGTGGCTACCCAGGAATGGATTCTACCAAATGAAGGGTGAAATAACTAGTATTTTGGCCTTCTGTGTCAAAAGATATTGAGAGAGTACTTTCATCTTGTTCTGTTTGTAATAGTACTAAACCACATCAACAGAAAGAACCACTTCAGCTAAACCAGATTCTTGAACTACATTGGTCGACAGTAACTACAGACATTTTTGAATGGAATGATCAACATTACTTGCTGTTAGTAGACTCTTATTCAAATTGGTTCAAGATTGACCTACTTCCTAATCTAGCATCCAGTACTGTCATTATTAAGTTGAAGCATCATTTTGCAGTCCACGATAGTCCGCACAAAGTTATTTCTGACAATAGTATACAGTTTACAAGCCAGCAGTTCAAGAAATTTGCTGAAGAGTGGGACTTTATCCATTTTATGAGATGCCCTGAGTACCCACACTCAAATGGTTTGGCAGAATGTGCAGTTCAAATGCGAAACAGTTATTAGAGAAGTCAAAACAAGACAATAGTGATGTTCTTCTGAATCTATTAAATCTCAGAAACATTCCTCATGATAAACATCTTGGTTCACTTGCACAAAAGCTTTTGTTGAGCCAAACCAGAACTACACTACCAATCAGTAGCAATCTGTTGGTTCCCTCTGCTAAGAACAACAATGCAGTGAGAGCTCAACTCATGAAAAGGCATTTGTCCCAGACGTCCTATTATGATAAGTTCAGCAAACCGCTTAATCCATTACGAGAAGGGGAGATAGTGTGGATGCAAACATCCAAAGGTTTTGATCAGATTGGAGTCATGAAAAGTCTATCCAGAGCTGAGACTGTACATTGTGGAATCACAATGAATAGAATTTAGGAGGTATCAGAAACATTTGTTACCAGTGTCCAAGCCTCTATTGCAGCATCTTGCCCGTGTAAAAGACTCTAGATCTCACAGTGAGTTATTCAGTGTTTCAGTTCCACAGGACATTCCAGCAAATATCCCTGTTCCTGAGAAGATTCCCAAAAATCCTGAAACAGACTGTTCACCAATGACTGTCCCTGTTGCTAAACCTAGTCCTAATTGCTATATCACTACAGGTTGCATTTCCAGACCATGTTCCAGTTACATGGCAACTTGGACATGAATGTTGTGTTTATTTCTCAATATCTGTATAATTGTATGTGTTTTTCACATGTAATTTTATTGTGGGCAATTCACAAAAGTGGGAGGATGTAGATCAGTATGTGTGTATATCTTTAAGAAGCTTTACATAGGCTTCCACATGTGTATAAATACTGAGACCGTGTGAGCTAGACTGCCATTTTGTAGAGAGTTGTTGAGATGTAATCATGCATGTATGTAATTATCTGTCAGTTAATCAGTTCATTTATATTTTATGTTGCTGCTATCCATCCTGATGTGTTTCTATATAATAAAGTATATAAAGGAACTACACCGTCTGCTCATCTTGAATCACAACATAGGACAAGCAACATTTATTTTGACGTGCCCACAAACCCCATTATTTTTTAACTCTCTTCTTCTACTGGTCTAAATTATATGTGCACCCCTGCAATACCAGGCTACAACTCTTACCACACTTTTCGGCCACCAAACCAGGACCGAAACACTAAAGGTGGAGGAGTGTCAATATTCACCAAGGATATTCACACCACCAGGCTAGTTGGCCAACACAATGTGTCTGAAATTCTCCAAGTGCAACTAACACTAGGTAAGACTGCAATCCAAATTGTAGCTTGCTACAGATCCCCCACCATATCCCAAGATTCTCACTACACCTTTTTAAACATACTGGAAAATATTAAGATAGAACCAAACACCCTAATACTGGGTGATTTTAACTACCCTGCCATTAACTGGGAAAACTACTCATGTCCCAACACCTTTGCGCAACGGTTCTTGGAATTCATAAATTCCAACGCCCTGGATCAACTAATCCATAGTCCCACCAGGGGCTCCAATATCCTAGACTTGGTCATTACCAACATGGCAAATCAATGCTCCATACCTATGGTCACCCCCTCGTTAGTCAGGTCTGACCATAAGCTAATCACCCTTAACATCCACATCCCACCCCACCCCCAGTAAAGAAACCACCATAAAAACTTCTCCAAAGCCAACTTCATGCTACTCAAGTCAGAATTGACAAACTTCATGACACCCATGCAGACGGAACTGAAAGTTCAACTGCTGAATCCTACACTAAGGCACTGTACGAGCACATCCACTCATGCATGAATCGTGCCATTCCAAATAGAACCAAAATGCTCTCATCCAAAAAAAGGAAGCCAATCTGGTGGTCCCCTGCCATAAACAAACTTTACAACAAAAGGAAGAAACTTTTGCAGAAAAGAGGAAAATCCCAGGATGCAAAAAACTCCCTTACTAGCCTCAGTAAGAAACTGAGATGCCTCATAAAATCCTCCAAAGCTAGTTATGAAAATAAAATTGCCAAAGATTCCGAAGACAACCACAAAGCATTCTATAACTATGTCAAGAATCTAAATGGCAATGCTCAGATCTGCTCTGAGCTAAAACAGAATGGCAATAAATATACTGATCCAAAGGATATTGCCAATATCCTGGCAGATCGATTCAGTGCCAACTTCACTCTCCTCTCACCCCCTAAATGGCCCATCTCAATACCAGAAGATTGCCAAATTCCAGTAATAACGGCCACACAGGTACAAAACGCACTCTCTAAAGCCAAGAATGCAGCATCCATGGGACCAGATGACATCCCGGGCTGTGTACTACATGAACTACAATATGAACTGGCACCTCACCTAAGTGTCATGTTTAATCATAGCCTCACCTCAGGTTTCGTGCCCACTGAGTGGCGCAGAGCTACAGTTATCCCAATCCACAAGGGGGGATCCACCTTGGATCCCGGAAACTACCGTCCCATCAGTCTGACAAGCCTTATCTGCAAGGCCATGGAGCGTATTATCATGGAACTTATAAACAAAGACATTGGCAACCTTCAAACACTGGACCCCACCCAGTTTGGGTTTGTGAAGGGCCGATCTTGTCTCCTGAACCTGATTGACTTCTTTGAATCAGTCTCCAGAGCCATGGACAAGGGTAAGGTGGTCCACACAGCCTATCTAGACCTTGCCAAGGCCTTTGACACCATCCCCCACTCTGGAATCATAGATAAACTAATCCCTATGTCACCCAATGGGTTGCTAAATGGCTTACTGATAGAACCCACACTGTAAAAGTAGCCGACTCCAAATCCAGCTCCAGACAAGTGACAAGTGGAGTACCTCAGGGTTCAGTCCTTGGGCCGCTCTTGTTTGGCATCTACTTCTCTGAAGTACAGGTCAACACTAAGGGACTCTGGCTAACAAAGTTTGCAGATGACTGCAAACTGGGAGCCATTATTGAATCCCCAAATGATGTGGATACTCTACAAAAGGGCCTTACAGAAACAGATGCTTGGTGCCAGAGCCATGGGCTCAAGCTCAATGTCAAGAAATGTATTGTTATCCCCTTTGGGAAAAAACATGTATCCATGAATTACCATATAGGTGGCAGCACACTAAACACAGAAAGTGTGATAAGAGACTTAGGAACACAGGTGGACAGTGGTCTCACCTTCGATAACCACATTGCCACAACAGTCAGGAAATCCTTCTATGTGGCACACCTCATCACGAAGGGCTTTTCATCCAGAAAAAAGGAGGTCATTGTCCCACTGTACTCATCCCTCATTAGACCCATTGTAGAATACAATGACCCATTTGGTATGTACCTCTCAAGACATCTGCAACAACTGGAAAGGCCTCAGAAATACCTCACTAAAAGAATCACAGGCCTATAGCAGATGCCCTACGCTGACCGCCTTAAAAAACTCCAGCTATACTCTGTTGCATATCGTCTACTCAGAGGCGATCTCTGCTTAACATACAAGGCCATGTCAAACCCAGAGCTGTTGGACATGCTACACTTAAAGAAATCCCAATCCCTCAGAGCTACACGCTCCAGGGATCTAAACCTTGTCATCACAATAAACAAAACATGCTGGAGGGATAGGTTCCTGACCCAGAGACTCCCCAGACTCTGGAATAGATTGCCCATACATGTCAAGCAGAGTGCCTCGTTGGACCTCTTCAAGAGGAACCTTGACGTTTGGATGGGAGAAAGGAAATTCACCCCAGGGATCACGTCAGTCGCCCTGCTAGACAGGGGACCAGGAAAGTAAATAATGTGGGAAGAAATAGCCAGGGAATTGTTATGGCTAGGCTTTAATAGGCCCTAGGGCTGATAGCCTAGTACCAACCTATGAACCTATGAACCTATGTGATCTCATCTTCAGCTGCATATAGAGCACATAAACGACAATTGTCTAACTATCTGAGATGTGTATTTTACAAGATTTCTGACATGATTGTGTTTACTATTCATAAAGGCACTTGTTATTTTTGCACGTGCTTAATATGTGAACTTACTTCTGTACGCATTAATATTGAGTTTTGCTATATGATTTCATTTATTAAACAGGAAAACAGCAAAGCACAGATTTTCACATTTTATTGTACCTGCTCCATCAGTACAAGTTGAACTTCACAAGAACTGCATGATTTCCATCCAGTTGTTTTATTTTTATGTCTGTGGTGAGCTTCTCTATTTGGGGGATGGGTACTTTATGGAACTGTTTTTTTACAATTCGTTTTTAGTTTCTGCCTTCCAGTATGCCTTACATATACTGCTATGCAGTTTTAAGTGGTATCTAAGCAACATACTTTTACATTGTCTTCATAGAGACAACAGCTACACACACACACACACACACACACACACACACACACACACACACACACACACACACACACACACACACATAAAAATGTAGCAAATGAAAGGAAGTTATGACATTCTTCCAGTTCAGCTTGTATTAAACTAAACATATTTACTTTCACATGATGGATGCACTAAAAATATTCAATTGCAATGTCTGCTTTCATAATTTGTTACTTAATAATTGTAAGCATGTAAACAGAATTGAGTAGAAATGCATATAGAATTAACGAAATGGTACATTTATCAAGTTTCCTCTGTTCCGGTCATTCACATGCTATTTTAACCCCACCCCCACCCCCACTTCCACTCTGAGTAGTTTGAGTTGGCTGATTTCACTGTTTTTGTACTTGTAGTTAATGTTAGGAAAAATTACTGTCTTATACAATTGTCATATTAGTAATTATTTTAAGGCCTACACAAATTAAATACAGTTCTTAGTACAGCTACTGCTAAGATAATTATTACAGTATATGAAATTATGTGGCAAGGCAAATATGTGTTTGCATGTTCTTGCATCTACATCTATATCTATATCTAGCTATATCTATCTATATATATATATATATATATATATATATATATATATATATATATATATATATATATATATATATATATATATATATATATATATATATATATATATATATATATATATATATATATATATATATATATATATACATATATATATATATATATATATATATATCTATATTTATTTATTTATTCCAGTTTGATGACCGGGGAGGTCCACTGGGCCTGGGGAGCCCGTTTTCAGTGGAGGCCCGGGGAGAAAAGCTCCACAATACAAAGTTTAATTACATGATTAATTATAAAGAAAATTACATGATTAATTACAAAGAAAATTACATGATTAATTACAAAGAAAGTTAGGATTACAAGCAACAGGTAGCATTCTAAAGAAAAGAGAAAAAAAATATTTACAATTTAGTTCACTGGGCTTAGGGAGCCTACTTTAGTGGAGGTTCGGGGAGAAAAGCTACACATTAAAGTTTAATTACAAGAATACTTTCAGTGGAGGCTCGGGGAGAAAAGCTCCACAATACAAAGTTTTATTACATGTAGGGATTGGGCAATTTCCCCTTTTCCCCACTATAGTGCAATCTCAGAGTTGGTATATATAATATGCAGGGGGTGTAGGGGTGCAGCCTCCTACATGGGTGTTTCAGGGGGGCTTACCCCCTGTGAAAACATAGATTCTCATTGTTTTCCATCTTTTAATATTTCGGAATGTCATCATATGGTCTGTACCATATAAAGCTTGACCTTCCATTGAGTTGATCTATCTAAATGGGATATATGCATATATATATATATATATATATATATATATATGTATATATATATATATATATATATATATATATATATATATATATATATATATATATACTTCCCTTCTCCTACATAGACATTTGTATTTATACACAGAAGCATGTCCGGGCATGAACACGCCATATTTGTATACAGATGAATTTCTGTTTGCAGTTATGTTTCTGCTTATTCATACTTTTGGATTACATTTAGATGCATATTTGCATTTACACATACATCTTTTTGCATTTACCTGCAGTCGTGCAATATTTCTACACTATGTGCTTTAAAACAATTTTTGATAACATTTAAAAATAAAAGTACAAATACTTACTATGGAAATCTGGTCTTCTCACCATCACCTGCTGTATCCAGTCAGCCAGCTGGTCAGCCCTGGCTTCTGTTGGGGGTCAACTATCTCCTTCCTAACACTAGCTATCCTGTAATGAATTCACAGAGACACTCTCCTTTTGAATGCTGTTTACAACCCAGGTAGTTTTGTATCTAAGGAAGCTCACATTCAGTCAGCAATTGGTTTGTTGGAACTTATGTATAAAAGTGGAGCTATTGATATCACATGAGGAAAATTATAAGTAAGGTGTTTGAATGCCACTTACGTGTTTTCCATTCTGATGAAGTTGGTTTTTGATCAACCGACGAAAAGCTGTTTAATTTTAAGCTTAATGAAATGAATAAAGTGTGGAATACTATTGCTGTCATTTGAGTGTTTTTGACAATTTGCGGATAGTTACGAGCCAGCCGGGTCTATATCATATTGTCAGACATTTCTTTCAGAGAATACCTAATAATCGAACTGCAATTATCAAAATCCTTATTTAGCTAACACTCTATTCAGTGAAGGAGAATTCATTGAACTGTTTTAGTTGGCCATCCTGAAAAGAACATTGTGTAATTGACTTGCTAACTGGCCATGATTACACAGTCTGTTACTGTAGTGTGATCTCAGAGTTGGTATATTTAATTTGTGGAGGGCGTGGAGGGTGCAAGGAGGCATAACCCCAGCTGTAAAAATGTAAAAAAATTACCTTTCCCAGTGTTGGCCAACTAAAATACTTTGATGAATTCTCCTTTGCTGAATAGGGTGTTTGCTGAATAGGGATTTCAACAATTAGGTATTCACTGAAAGAAACATTCGACAATGTGCTATAGAACAGAGACAGCCTAAGGAAAGTGGCATTCATTCCCCAATTTAATAACAGGATCTTACACCCCACAACATGTTAGTAACTTTGCAGTAATTAAAATGAAGAAACACAATACAAACTAGAAAAACCAACAAAGGCAAGGGTTTACTCCAACAAAAAACTGTATTAAAATTCAAAAATCAAGGTTAGGACTTTCACACACATGCAATATGTGAACGTCTTCAGATCCAGTATGTGAACTTCTTCAGACCCATCACATTACACACACATGTACAGGGTTAAAACCCATGCAGCTCCTTACCATTATCTCCAAACACACAGGATCACCTTCTGGATGATAGCAGAAATTAATAGGTAATAGTGTCCACAGTAACACCTTTACAAAAGGGTCCCAGCTACAGACATACATCACAGCTATTATCCCAGGAAACACATAAAGCATCAGCTGCAGCACATGTGCCATGACATTGTTAACGCTCAGTGCACTGCCATAGATGATCAGTTAGAAAGGGTCAGAATACTCCAGGATGTACATGAAGATTACCATCACTACATGGAAGTGACAGAGAACAGGTATAATGCCATGATCCCATTGATCCATAGTATGATGGCACACCAAGCATCCGAGACTGCCTCCATTTGCACACTACTGAGGACTTACCAGACTCAAGTAGGAGTCAGTTTTGGGAGTGGAAGATGATGTAGTACAGTCCAGACATGTGGGGGCATATCACATGGTACTCCAAATGTTTCTCAAGAAGGTAATAGAAATAGTAGGGGGGGCAACAGATTCCATGCAGACCACATCAGCATTCATCTACATGTGGCAGAACTTCTCATTCAAGGTCCCAGCCACACAGAATTGTGAGATCAGTGTCTGTAGGGTCACTTGGATCACGTAGATCATGACATTACAAGTCACCATCCAGCTCACTTGACAGTCTATCCTCAAGATCACATGTGCTTTCACCTACCCTATCTGTAGGACATATCATGTATGATACACTTAACCATGACCTACTGTTATTTAGGGTAGACATTTGAGATACTTAAAATTTATCTTAATATTTTTGTACCTAAGCCTGTTTCTGGGTGCAGGGAGACCCTTACATCCAGGAAATCAACAGTTTCCTTCAAGTAACTAACCTAAATTCCAAAAATTCCATGCTTGAATTGAGGTTCTGGGTAAATTCTTACAATTTCTTTTCTTCACCTTTCAACAAAACAAAAATATCATCCACGAAATGACCGTAGTATAGTATACACTTATGCCATGGATTGTGGTCATTTAAAGCTTTTTCTTTTTCCCAGTACACCAGCAACAAGTTTGAATAGCT
The DNA here is from genome assembly GCF_019279795.1 of Protopterus annectens. Classification (NCBI taxonomy): domain Eukaryota; kingdom Metazoa; phylum Chordata; order Ceratodontiformes; family Protopteridae; genus Protopterus; species Protopterus annectens. The sequence continues at coordinate 259,380,964 of NC_056738.1, forward strand.
ATTTGCACAGGGGGTGCCCATGGCAACCCCCCATATTTGTAAGAAATACTCCGAACCATATACAAAAGCATTATTCTCCAAAACCAATTGCAACAGAGAACAAAGCAGATCACAGTCCAGGTGGGCTTGATGTAAGAAGGATCAAATAGCCTCAAAACCATAGTCATTTGGAATGACTGTAAAGAGACTATTGATATCCATGGTGACCAATAGAATATCATCCATTCCTATCAGCTTTTCTACTTTAGTGTATGAATCAGTTAGAAATGAAGCAGTGTCCTTTAATACCTCATTAGCAAAGGGTAGTGCTTGCTTCAATTAATTTTCAATATAGATAGAGGTTCAGTTACCCATCCTCTCCCCGATACGATGGGACGTAGAGGAAGATCTTGAGTGTTTTTATATATTTTGGGTAGGCCACTGATACTAGGGATAGTGGGATGTTCTATTTCAAATAAGTCAAAAAGATCTTTAGAAAAACGTCTTTCCATTAACATGGATAGCAACTGGTTGTTTTTATATTTAATTATTAGAGAGCACGAACTACCTATTACGATCTGATTAAGGCTTACTTAAGCTGAACGCGCTTATCATTTGTAATTGTGCTCTACAGAATCTCTGTTTTAATTTTTAAATTAAAGTTTTATTTTAAATTTTGAGTGATTCAGTCATGGCGGTCAACAGCGATATATTTTACATAATTTTTGTTCTGTCTACGTTACCTCTGGTAGTGCAATAGGGTGGTTTTCAAGTGCAGTGATATTTTACCTTTAGTGGGTTTTTTGACAGTCTGATCTAGTAATTATTTTTTATTAAATCTAGGAACATTTAGGGATGTCTTACATTCAGTGTATAGATGTCCCAGTTTATTGTAGGGTAGCTAAAATCTCCCAGAATAATGGAGAAACTAAAGGAAGTTCTTCAAACAATAAATAACTAGATATGTCAGAACGTACATGGTAAAGACTGGGGAATCACTCTCCAGACAAACATGTCATTAGTGGTGACATACATGGCTATTCTTTCAGCCTCCTTATCTTTGGCTTCTGTTTCTCTGATGTGAAAGCAGAGCCAGATGAATCTTTGAGGGCCAGATTTATTAATGACTACAAACTGGATGCTGTTGGGCATTCTCTTCCACAGTATGGGCTTAATCAGGCTAACACCAGGTTTAATATGAACTCACCATCAGTGCCAAAAACTGTAGTTTAGTTATTGTTGTAAACTCAAGCACCCCCCCCCCCCAGTTCTTATCATATAAAGAATGCACCTCCAGAACTGACAGAATCATTAATATCTGAGTAGTTTTAGATTTGTTGATAAAATTTCTTTTGACCACCATATCTCAGCTGTGGTTAGAAAATTATTCTGTCTAGCTCGGCTAATATTTAGGGACATCTTCACCAGGTGAAAGGAAGCTATACTTCCACCATATATTTCCTTCATCAGATGTATCATTGAATATAATGTCCCATTCAGTATGTACCTCTCTAAACCATTTGATAAGCTAGAAAGACCACAGACATTTCTCACAAACAGAATAGTAGATCTAGTGACCCTTAGCTACCCCTGAAAAAAGAAAAGCATTCTTACTGTACTCTTATTTCTTTGCATAGCAATCAACACCTCGCTTTTCATGCCATGAAAGACACCTTACCTTCAATCTTCTAACTGTCAGAATACAAGCAGAACAACTAATACCTGCACAGAACGCATACACTGTAATTGTCACATTAAGAAAGCCTGGTATAATAGGTACTTAAACCCAATGCATTTGCTTTTTCTGGAACAAATTAACCATACATATCAAACAGAACAATATCCAAGTCTTTTTTTAAATCTAGACTTGATGAGTAGATTAGCAACTATGAACTCTTAATTTCTTAGTCTAGAGGAAGTAACTGTCTGGAGTACTTTTCTAAGCTTCTAAATGGTCACTGAATGTAAGGGCATCAACTACCCAAAAAGTGATGGGTACAATACAGTACAACTGCCTTGTGGCAGGAAGATGTAGCTATATAAAGTGGTGACTGGGTTTTCTTAAATAGCTATTGTTGTATTTAAGGATTTAAAGTTTTATGTTGAATGAAATTGTAATACAATTGTTCTACACTGACAGAAAGCCAAGTTAGTAGATGTTATTTTCCTTTTACCACGCATTCCCTGTGTTAGTAGAAAAATGCATTGTTTCTTACATCTGGTTTATCTGGTTAACTATCTTATCTGGTGTTCAGAACACTTCCATTCATTTCTGCTGTGGTGTCTTAAACATGATTAACTATGGCCCTGGTGGGAGAGAACTATGGAAGAAGCAGAATCACTCATGTTCTTATGCTAAACATAATGCTGGTAGTGATTCTTACGGCTGATGCAAGAATACGTATCCTTGGCAAACATTATAGAAATATTGCAATGGAACAATGCAATTCTAGTATCAGAGTGCTATAATTGCAGTATCAATATGTGCTATAAAGGTATATTATACCCCTGATATGCTATCACATAACACTACTGTCTGCTATGTGTGCACTGAACCTCTGAGCACACCCTTATACTTTTCTTTTAGTTAACATAAATTCTGAAATTACTTCTTCATATCCTAGGCTTTTACAAAGTTGTATCAAAATGGATTTGTTTTGTTATAATAGGGGAAGATTTGGGTAATATTCGAAGTACGAATTCAGAATGAACATAAAAGAAGGAATTCTGAATCTAACGTCCACAGTCTGCTATCCCAATTAAGCAAATAAAGTGAAGAATTACCCCACCCCCAAAATATAAAACTAAATTAACCACTTTGAAATGAAGGTGGCTATATATTAAGATGCCACATTATGAACTCTAATACTTTTGTTAGACTAAACTATCATTCTTAATTCTGTCTCTGATGAAAAGAAAGAAAGAAAAAAAAAAGTCCAAGGGATAATCTGAAAAGGTCAAACGAATATGGAAATCCCACATGAAAAATGGGTACTTACATATTATCGCAACCAGATTTTCACGGTAATGCTGGTTGCTTCTCGTTGTGTCAAGTAGCACCAAGAAAGTATTAAAAAGCTCAGAAACATGTTTTCTTTAATGTTTTGTGTTTTTAGGAAGGTTTATCAGTTAAACGGCTAAAAAAGTAAGGTTTGAAAATAGCTTTCCCCTTTACCTTGGAGTGGTTGCGTTTGCATGTGTATTTGGCTGGAAAGGACTTTGGCAGTTATCGTGCATATGTTAGGTGCTTATCGGAGATACCCTCAGTTATTTTTCAGCTGTAGTTTTGTAGGTTAACCTTCGTAACAGAAACTTGCAGGAATTAAGGGCTTGCAAGAGTGATGGGGGCATGATGTTGACAGGTAATCTGGGGTAGTTTTTCATGGCACTGCCATGATGGCAGAAGTTACCAGGTGTGGTTTGTTTTGTTTTGGTGGGTACATTTTGGTGTTGTGATGGTGGCATATTGGGACAAACTCTGGATGTACTTCAGGGATTTCTGCATGTTTTACAGCTGGAAAGCTATGCGTGGCTCATTCATTGCTTTTCTGTTGGTATGTGTGTGGGGGGAGGGGTTATCAACATTTGCACTCAGTAGCCCTTCAAAGCAGTTATTTTGCTGAGGAACGTGCATCACACAGCATTACTGACATGAGTTAATCTCCGAAAAAGGGACAAGCTATTTTACAATGTTATTTTCTCAGTGTTTTCAAGGTTAAACAGTACTACCAATTACAAATATTACAGAAAAGACTTATTTTGTTTTAATACTGTTAATTTAGTTTTTTAAAGGAAAACAGAAGCAACCAGCGTTAGTGTGAAAATCTGGTTGCGATAATGCGTAAGTACCGAAAAATGTAATAAACAGCAATCCCAAAAGACCACTGAGTCAACATTTTCTTAAAAGAATTATTAACAAAATCTGTGTATTTCATTTAAATGGAAGAATACTATTAGCTTACAGAGTGATTGTGAGCACTTTTAAATCATTCATTCACTTCCAATGGCATATACTAGTAATCTTAATTAACAGTCCACAAGTAACTGGAAAAATCCCCTTATGAAAATAATATGTTTGCCTTCTTGTTGCAGCCCTACCACTTATAGACTATTTGATTTAAATGCATATGAGTTCTGTTGTCACTATATGCTCAAACATTTAATTCTGCAAATGAAACATACAATGCATACTTTTGCCCTACTCAGAGAGATTACAGTACCCATTGTGATATTTTGTAACTCCAAACCATGGTGAAAAAGCTTATGTATTCCAGGGACTTGTTTCTAAAACTGAAATTCTTTTTGAAATATGAATTTGCTGTACTTGGCAGAATTATATAACTCACAATCAGTGTAAAAACTATTCATCGGGACCTGTACTTCCTGTAAGATGCTCTGTTTGAATGGGGTCTGAATATGTTATTTATTTATTTATTTATTTTTGTTGCGCACACTGAAGACCAAGTTGAAGGAAGATATATATATAGGTTCATAGGTTCATAGGTTCATACTAGGCTATCTGCCCGAGGGCATTTACAAGCCTAGCCCATAGTTTTGTGGCTTACGCCACCCCTTTAGTATGGGGAACTATACCCATTATTTTGCTGTGCCTCTGTCGAGCAGTGACACTGAGGTAATCCCTGGGGTATATCTGCGATCTCCCATCCATTGGTCAAGATTTCTCTTGAACAAGGCCAGCGAGGTGCTCTGCCTCACATATACCGGGATTTTATTCCACAGCATAGGGAGTCTTTGGGTGATGAATCTATCCCTCCAGCACGTCCTATTAATAGCCGTGTCGAGGTTTAAGTCTCCCGCCCTTATATAGGTCCAGGACTATTCACTGAAAGCACATTTCACTGAATCACATTTCACTGAAAGCACATTTCACTGAAAGAAATGTATATGCCCTTCTCCCCACTGTGGTGCAACCCTGGAGTTAGTATAATTGGTTAGGGTGGATGTAGGGGGCACAGCCCCCACTTTGGGGTGTGTGAGGTGCGAAGCCCCCCCACTAATTATTATTTATTTAGGAATCTAATTTCTTTCAGTGACATGTGCTTTCAGTGAACTGTGATTCAGTGAAATGTGCTTTCAGTGAATAGTCCTAGATCCATATGGATCTAGGACTATTCACTGAAAGCACATAAAATGATTCGGCCGTACCCATATTAATGAGAAGATAATAAGATGAAGTACTTAGGTGTAAGAATTAAAACTAATTCTGTTATGACAGCTAAGAATATGTGGCAAGAAACTAAACAAAAGATACGCCAAAAACTAAGAAACTTGAAGCTCATGATTGTGGATATGGATAGTAACAGATTTGCAGTGAAAATGCTTTTAGTCCTTTTAGTGTTATATACAAGTCAGGCATATTGTTATCAAACAGAAGAAAATCTGTAGATGATAAATTAATAAAGAGCTAAAGGAATTTATTTGGGAGGAGAAGAGGGCAAGAGTTAAGTGGAATTGGTGGGTTGTAGCCATAGAACAAACTGGTTTAGGGTTACATGATTTGAAAAGTCACTTTATTACTACATAGTGAAGACTCATGCATAAGTTAAGTAGATGGCTATAAATTAAAGTGGACAAGGATGATAATTAAATGTGGGGGAGTTGAAGAGATAAAGAGAGATTAAAATGTTGGATCCAAGTCCTTAAGGAAAACGCCAACAGTGAAGAAATGGATAATGGCGATTTTACCAGTAGCTGTGTCTGGTAGTAAGGCTACATATAAGAGACTACCATCCCTGTCAGGGATTGGGTAATAGAGCATAGGGTCAGAGTAATGGACAAGTGAGTGCTAAGTGAACAAGCAACTCTGACAGAGTTGATAGCTGAATTTAGAATAGAAGTTGCTATTTAAAAAAAAAGATAAATTAGTAGTGCACATAAAATATTGTATGATAACTACAATAATCAAAATAAGTTAGGAAAATAGAATGGAAATGCAATTTAAAAAGAAACAAATGGAAGAAATTTGTAAGGTTCCCAAGTATGCAACAAAGTACAGAAGGTTTAGGATTTTTTGCATGGAATTGTTTGCATGGATATTTTTATATCCCATGTAGACGTCATATGATTTTCCTCAAGTAGGCAGCAAATGCTAGAAATGTGATGGGAACGAGAGAGAAAGAGAGAGAGAGAGAGAACTGAGAACATATTTTTTTTAGAAAAGTAACAAGATATAAGAGTTTAAACATCCCATACACAGTACTTTGATGCAAATGTTGAGGGTATAAATTGCTGAAATGAATGAAATTATTATTTTGAGCTGAAATACAAGATCAGAATTGCTTTGATATAATAAAGCCTTTCTATATTTAATTTTACTAGCTGACAAATAATCCTTCCAGCCACAACCTCTTTTTTCCCCTTTTATTGCATAGAGTTGGGATATTACTTCAATTACTACAAAATGGAAATCAAAATTTAAACCAAGTATAACTGAACTAATGAATATTATAAAGGAGAAAAAAGAACAGAATGTGGGATCTTTAGAAAGTGGAAGGAGACAATTTCATTGAAATAAGAGGAATTTGTGGGAATAATATCTGCAGAATAATATTCAGGAGGAGGAGTAAAGGAAAGGCAGGACTCGAACAACAATTAATGTAGGTATAAATGGAAGTTTTTTAAAAAGATAATGTATAACAATAACAATAGAACAAATGCTATTATGAGGGGTCAGTAGAAGGGATCAGCCTTTTTGGATCTAAGTAGTCAAATTATAGTTCCTTTCCATTTACATTGCAAATACAGGTGTCTTAATCATTTTATTCGGTACAAGTGACAGTTTAAAGATTATAATACTGAACACAAGAGTGTCTATTTAAATATGGAATAACTACAATTAAATGCTTGTCAGTAGGTAACTTGTGTCCATTGCCTTAATGTACTATATCTAGTGGATATTTTATTTGCTGACTTGATGACTAGCTAGTTAAATAATTGGGAGTATATACTTCAGGAGAGTAGAATTTATACAGCTTCACTGTAAATTTACTTTTTCTTGCTTGAAAGCTGACATGGATTACTGTATAGCATGACATGGAAAATAATTTTAATGGAAAAAAACACAGTTCTGATATCTTATATACACTCTTATTTAATTGTATTTAATTCAAGAGGGTTTGCTTTTTATTTAGAAGCAGATCTAGTAAAGAGAATATTTGCAATTTAAAACTATTTTTAGGACAATAGCTATTTTTGGGGACACTATAACTGTGATTTCTTTTTCATTATTTTATTATGTATCATCACTTCTAGCTATTATTTTATTATGTATCATCACTTCTAGATAATGGTAGGCAGTTTTTACAATATGTGATAGTGTTGCAGTGACATGTCATGCCCAAAGTAATAATTTTACTTGCCTGTGTTTCTGTGCATTTTCCCATTCACACAATAGTTACAAGTATTAGCAAATAAGCATGCTATTCACAAATAAACGTTGCCTGACTTTAATGGTGATTCTTATGCAAAATAGTTATGTGCCCTCAGCTCACTTTCTGTTATATTTTGAACTGGCAGAAAGTTGCACTGCCTAAAATCAGTAGATCATTTTCATCTTGTTTTAACTTTTTCTGAACAAACACGGCAATGGTTTTGCAAACTACTTTTTTCAGTGTTGTGGGTGTGTAACTAGATACTCCACATGTTTTTACAGGGTATAGCAAAATAGAGAAATATTATAACATGTGTAGATAGTAATAAAGAAATTCTAATGCTAGCCCTGATTTCAGTCTGCCTTTGAGCTTGCAATTAACCCAACAAGCCACCTGAAATATCGTTTTATTTTTATTTTTAATTTTTGTTTAGACAAACTAAATTTAACATTCAGCAAGACACCCCACAAGCAACACATAAACCACAAAAGCAGTGTGCAAAGCAGTCACAACCCTTAAGGCCAAATACAACACCAAACATACTTGTCATAGGTGACTCCATAGTCAGACACACTGACGTCCCACTCACCAGGCTGAACAAGGAGAGGGTCACAATAAGCTGCCTATCGGGCGCTAGAATCCGCTACATAACACAAGCACTCGGGTCACTCCACGGCAAGTACAAATATGACACAGTCATTGTCCATGCTGGTGTGAACGACCTGAGACGTACCTCCCTGGACTACATGAAAAGAGACATAGAGGAGCTCTCTGATTATGTAGCCCAGGCAGGTATGACCCTGACCCTGAGCAGTATCCTTCCTTCACCAAGAATGATGCCACAATATAGAGACAAGATGATCAGCTTTAACAATTGGCTTAATGTCTGGTGTCATTCAAAGGGGATCCAGTGTCTGTCTGCCTGGGATGACATGCTTGAAAAGCCACGCTGCTTTGCAAGGGATGGCTTGCACCTGTCACCCCTGGGATTCCGGATATTGGCTAAGGCTCTTGCCACCCCCATAGTGCCTTTTTTAGGCAAGGCTCAAATTCTAAACCTACCACCCTAGAAAACAAAAATGGGAAGAAACTGAGGGTAATGCTGCTCAATGCCAGAAGTCTAAATCTCAAAATGCACGCACTTGAGGCCCTTCTCAGTATGGAGAACATCGATGTCTGTGCTGTAACTGAAACCTGGTTCAAGGCTCCTGAGAGCACCCGGCACTATTAGGTTTTACCTCATATCATGCGTTCCGGCCCCAAAACCCGGACCACACCACAAAAGGAGGGTCTGTATCCATATTCATAAAGGATACCCACACCTCCAGGTTGGTGGCAACGCATGAAGCTTCAGAAACCATCCAGGTGCAACTAACCATAGGCAAAACTGCTCTACAAATTGTAGCATGCTACAGGCCACCCTCTCAAACTCAGGAACCCCACACAGCCTTCCTGAAGACACTGGAGGGTATAAATGTATCTCCAAACACCATCATATTGGGTGACTTCAACTACCCGAATATAGACTGGGAACATTACTCAAGCCCTAACTTTCTAGCCCAACGGTTCCTGGAGTTCATAAATTCAAATGCCATGGAACAGCTAGTCACTGTTCCCACGAGAGGAGAAAATATACTAGATCTCATTATCACAAACATGGGGACAAAATGCTCCACACTGGAAGTATATCCCTCATTGATGAGATCTGATCATAAACTAATCTCACTGGAAATCCACATCCCGCCCCCACCCCAAACAAAAAAGACCACAGTGAAGAACTTCTCTAAAGCAAACTTCACACTACTCAAGACTGGTGTGGTATCCTTCAAGGCCCCTGAGTCAGTGGAAACCACAACCCAAGCTGCGGAAGCCCTTACAAATGCCTTCTATGAACACCTCCAGGACTGCATGGTTCAGGCAATCCCAAATAAAACCAAGACTCTTTCCACAAAGGGCAAACATCCAGTCTGGTGGACCCCAGCCATTAACAAACTTTACAATAAGAGGAGAAAGCTATTACATGATAGAACAAAATCCATAAAAGGGAAGTCACCCCTGATCATTATTAGTAAAAAAATACGAGCACTCATAAAATCAACTAAGGCCAATTTTGAGAGAAAAATTGCCATGGATTCAAAGGACAATCATAAGGCCTTTTTCAGCTATGTTAGGAACCTGGGTGGAAACTCCCAGATATGCTCAGAATTAGTCCAAAATGATACAAAAATCACTGAACCCACAGACATTGCCAACATACTGGCAGACAGGTTCAGTGCAAACTTCACCCCTCTCCCCTAAAGGAGAGATAACTATCCCAGCGGAGTGTAGCCTCCCAGACATCTCAAATGCGCAGGTAAAAACTGCTCTCTCTAAAGCTAAAAACACAGCATCAATGGGACCAGATGGAGTCCCCGGCTGTGTGCTACACAAGCTAAATGAGGAATTAAACCCGCACATAAGGCAGCTGTTTAATCTCAGCCTTACCACAGGATACGTGCCCAAGGAGTGGCGTACGGCAACTGTGGTCCCACTCCACAAAGGCGGTGCCTCTACGGACCCTGGTAATTACCGCCCCATAAGCTTAACAAGTCTAGTCTGCAAAGCTATGGAGAGGATCATAATGGAGCTCATAAACAAAGATATAGGGGACTTGCAGACATTGGACCCGACCCAGTTTGGCTTCGTCAAGGGCAGATCATGCCTTTTGAACTTGGTTGACTTCTTCGAAACAGTCACCAAGGCCATTGATGAGGAAAGGCAGTCCATACAGCCTACCTTGACCTTGCAAAGGCTTTCGACACAATGCCCCACTCGGGTATTGTAGAAAAATCTACCAGCTTAAATGTAAACCCATATGTCACAAGATTGGTTGCAAACTGGCTTAAGGACAGAACCCACAGGGTTAGAGTTGCTGGCGCTATGTCAGACTCCAAGCCGGTCACAAGTGGTGTCCCACAGGGCTCGGTCCTTGGCCCCTATTGTTCGGCATCTACTTCTCAGAAGTACAGGCCAACATGGGAGGACTTTGGCTGACAAAGTTTGCTGGCGACTGCAAACTGGGCACCATAGTGGAAAGTGCATCGGACACGGATATCCTTCAGAAGGGACTCACGGAAACAGATAGCTGGTGCCAGAGCCATGGCCTGAAGTTAAACGCCAAAAATGTATAGTCATACCCTTTGGGAAAAACAAGGTAACCCCAAGCTACCATATAGGTGGCAATCCACTAAGCACAGAAGAGGTTATCAGGGACCTGGGGACCCAGGTTGACAGTGGCCTTTCTTTTGACACTCACATTGCTAAAGTGGTTAGAAAGACCTTCTACATTGCCCACTTGATCATGAAGGGATTCACATCCAGATCTAGTGAGGTCATTGTTCCCCTGTACTCTTCACTTATCAGACCAATGATCGAGTACAATGCCCCATTCGGGATGTATCTCACCCGACATCTGCAGCAATTGGAGAGACCCCAAAAGTTCCTCACCAAAAGGATAAAGGGACTCCAAAATCTGTCATATGCTGCCAGATTGAAGAAACTCCAGCTCTATTCAGTTGCATACTGTCTGCTCAGAGGTGACATGTGCCTGACATACAAGGCCATGTCCAACCCGGAATTAATGGACATGCTCCACCTCAAAAAATCCAAATCCACCAAAACCACTAGAGCAAGCAACTTAAACCTTAGCACGGAAATAAATAGGACGTGCTGGAGGGATAGATTTATCACTCAGAGATTCCCTATGCTGTGGAATAAAATCCCGGTCCATGTGAGGCAGAGCACCTCGCTGGCTCTGTTCAAGAGAAATCTTGACCTGTGGATGGGAGATTGTAGGTTTATCCCGGGAATCATCTCTGTGTCACTGCTGGACAGAGGCACAACAAACTAATGGGCACAGTATTTTTTCATATAAGGGGTGGCGTAAGCCACAAAAATTTGGGCTAGGCTTATAAATGCCTTAGGGCAGATAGCCTAGTATAAACCTATGAACCTATGAACCTATGGATAAAGACTACATTCTTTAGAACTGTTCACACATGGAACGTGATCTGAGAGAAATATGTTGCAGAAGTACTGCAATCATTTTCAAAATAAGGACTGAAGAATATCTAATGGCTTTACTCATTTTCTGTATATGAGCGAGAGACAGACCATGGGTGGTATTCATAGTTCCACCATGGGTGGTATTCATAGTTCCAAGGTTTGCACTTTCGTAGTGGTTATTCATGAAGAGCGGACCTACATCTATATGCAAATAGAGTATTCACATTTATTCACACTGAATAAGTATATGTAAAGTTGTTCTACAACATGCCTACTTGTGGCAAAAGCATAAAGCAAGAAACAGGATAAAAATTCAAGGTATACACCATGGACTGGATGAAATCACCACTATTGCAAAGTTTAAAAGTTTAATATAACAAACGGCACCAAAAACAGGACAGTAAGCGCTTTCACGTTCATCTAACGCTTCTTCAGACTTGCATAAAGCAACTCAAGTTAGTCCTTAAGTATGTGTAAAGTACTATGTGAAAATCCTGCTGTTCTTAAGCTTTTATGTGTTTTCTGATATTGTGGATGAACATAACTATGTGCAATCATGCTTGAAGTACTTAAGGCAAGTGGCACACAAAACAGCTTTTATTATTAAATTTAAAAAAAAAACTTAGGGATTTTATAGTTTTATATAGGGGTATCTTTAAAATGTGGGAAATGGAAGACTGGAAAGCCTGAAAATGGGAGAGATAACAAAGAGGAAAACACAGAAGGAAACATCAAAAGAGTTGTGATGGAAGATGTAGGAGACAATGTGCACTATGTTTTTGGTGGGGGATAGAGTGCTATATTTTTCAATTTTTATTTTTATTTATTTTTTTATTTTTTAATATAAGAGGGCAGTTTGGGTAGGGAGTAGGTAAGACAGTGTAGGAGACAGGATTAGGAATAATGGGAAGAAAGAGAAGATGACCTCAGGAGGAACTCCTGGTCCACAGAACCTGAAACATCCCCACTGCCTAATGGTGTTGAAGTGGAGGATCTTGATGTTGAAGGGGTGGGAAGCCTCTGGTGGTGTGGTTCTCAACACTGATCAGGGCAGTGAGGCTTCAACCCACTGAGGAACATCCAGGACTGGCTGAAGGCATCTCTCCACCACCTGCTCCACCACATCCTCAGCTAAGTCATGAAGCCCACAGTCTTTGAGGCTTGCCAGACTGCTACATGACATGGTGCCTACAGGACCACTGCCACTGCCCTGACCCAGTAAGGATGGCCCTGGATGGGCATAGGGGAAACATTCCCTAATATGTGAGGAACACAACTTGGCTGTTCCTAAAGATTCTGGGCCCATGGAAAAAATGAACAGAAATGGGAGAGAAAGAAAATAAAGAAGGATAAAGGAATGCATAATTAAAATAAGAAAAACAGAGAGGGAGGATAGATAGACAGCCAAGAAATGGAGACAATAAATGGACTCATAATGTAACATAGTGCAATCTTTATTAACATTTTGTTTTTATTTTTATTCAAACTTTATTCAAATAAAGGAACATTCTGAGAAATTGCTCTGGAAACATGGGACAATCATTACATTGCTATGAAGTGGCAGTGATTTTCACAATTGCAGTCTGCTGATACTAATGACATATGCTGGTTTAACATTAGAAATTGTAATACACATGACAGTTCTGGCTGATATAGGTTGTGCTGCAGTTCTGTACTGAAACCACTCTGCTTCTTCTGCTATCTTTGTGTATAAATTACTTCTGTGTTTATAGTTATGAAATAAATGAGAAACCTAAAACATTCATTTATTTCTTAACATTTATTTTATAAATGTAAATATTTATTGTAAATCAGTATGTATGTATACCTTTAAAAAGCTTTCCATCGGCTTGCACATGTGTATAAATACTGAGCACATGTGAGCCAGACTGCCATTTTGTAGAGAGCTGTTGAGATGTAATCATGCATGTATGTAATTATCTGTCAGTTAATCAGTTCACTTATATTTTATGTTGCTGCTATCCATCTTGATGTGTTTCTATACAATAAAGCAAATAAAAATGAATTACCTCACCTGTTCATCTTGAACCATAACATGGGACGAGTGACATGGTATCATAATGGGATCCAGAATTAAGACCAAGAGGCACTCAGTTAATGTTGGAGGAATATAGAGGAATGGATCATCCCTACTGCATGTACAACTTGCAAAACAGATCAGAAACAAATTTCAGGTACTAAAACTTGCTTAAATGATTTCTTACTTGAAAAATATAAATCAAAGCACTCAGAATGCTCAAAACAAATTTCTAGTTAAACAAAATGCCCAAAACTGTAACATATTAATAAAATATTCAAAATAGTTCGAAAATTTTAGAAATAATGTTCGAATTGCATAAAATGTATAAAATAAGGAAAAACAACTGCATTTTTTCACTATGTGCTACTTTTTCACATTAATTAAAGCTACTTGAGATATCCAAAGTATACAAAGTATTTGGAAATTTGTGCAGTATTATAGTGCAGTTATTTTGCAAAATACATCCGTTTTAAAGCATATTTTGCAAAGTACAGTATTCCGAAGAGTTTATTGTGCATTTGAATGTTATTACAAGTACCTGGTGTGTGCACATGTTCATATATAATTACAAGGGCCATATTTGCTGTGTGCTTCAGCATACTTTGTTGGCATGGCTGAAGGATTGCAAAAACCTGGTCCACTTGTATTTGATAATAATACTGCAGAGAATTGGAAAGTGTTTGAGCAAGAGTATGATATTTTCATACAAGCTGCATTTTCTGATAAAGATGCATGTACAAAGGCATTTATTCTGCTTAATTTAGCTGGTTCAGAAACCATAGAAAGAGAGCATTCATTTGTATATGCATCTGCTGTGTTTGCAGGAGAGTCGGAAAACCGTCATATAGTGGTACCAGCTGAAACAAGGGAAGACCCCGAGTGCTTAAAATGTAAATTTAGAGAAATGTGTAACCCCCAAATGAATATTACAATGGAAAGACACATTTTATACAAGGGATCAAAAGTCGGATTAAACTTTTTCAGCATATATAACTGACTTGAGAAACAAAGCTAAAGTGTGCAGATTTGGTGATTTAAGGGATGAGTTGAAAAAGGCAAATGTGTGTGGTATTAAAGATGATGCTGTGAGAAAGATTTTACTTTATGACAGTGATTTAACTTAGATTAAGGCCAATGAGATTTGTCAGATATATGGCTCACAGAAAAAAACACAAATATGCTTACAAATTAGAAATGCATGCTTCCAGTATCTTCCATTACTAATGTTGATAGTATGCAGCATGTGATTAAAAGAAACAGGCCCAAGCACATGGCAGCAACTGTGAACCCTGTAACAGTCTCTGGTAAATCCTGTAGCTTCTAGCAAATTTAAGAGCATGCACAGTCTCAGTAAAGCACAAAGGTGAGTCAGCAAACTCAAAGCATGTTCCCTCACTTAGCCTCATAGTCAACTGTCATAACTGTGGTGGTAATCATGTGTCTAAAAGAGAAAAGTGCTTAGCTTTTGGTCAGCAATGCCACAAATGTAAAAAGTAGAATCATTTCAAAAGAGGCATATTATTGTATTAAAAGAGAACCCTCAAAGAGACAAGTTTATCATTTAGAAAGCTGTGACCCTACTTTTTATGTTGATGGTGTGTCTGTGCTTAATGAGACAGCCAATGCAGTATATTTGTGGACAAAGAATGAAGTATTTTGTACTATTCGGATAAATAGGTGACCCATAGAGCTCAAAGCTGGCACAGGTTCAAAGTGCAATGGTATGTCAAGAGAAACATTTACTAGAGTATGTGTTGGTGAGAAGCTTGATTTGGCAAAGTGTGCAAAGCTTGCTGCTTATGGTGGTGAAGAAATTCAAACTGAAGGTTCAGTAGTGCTTTCATGTTACTCTGCTAGAACAGGTATGACTTGCAATTTTACGTAGTTAAAAGGCATGTACAGTCATTATTAGGCCTCAGAAACCATTTGAAAATGGGACTGCTTTCATTCAATAAAGAAGTCTGCAATGTAAGCTTGAAAGACCACTGTTCTAATTTTGCGCAGTTTATTTTCTCTACCTATGCTGATCTTTTCAAAGACAAACTAGGCAAATTTCTTATTGTGTACTCAATGAAGTTAGATCCTGAAGTTAGCCAGTTGTCAGACCAGCCCAAAAAGTTCCAGTAGCTATGCAGAACAGAGTCAAAGCTGATTAAAATAAAATGGTGCAGCAAGGTATGATTTGTCCAGTTGACAAACCAACTGAATGGGTCACTTCCATGGTAGTAGCTCATATGAAAAGCTCAGATGATATCAGAATATGTATTGATCCAAGAGATTTAAACAAAGCACTGAAAAGACTTCATCATCCAATGGATACAGTCGAAGAAGTCACTGCTCTTATGCCAATTCCACTGTTTTTTTCTCTTTTGGATACAAAGAGTTCCTTATGGCAAATTGTGCTTTTCTGAAAATCTTCATTGCTAACCACTTTCAGTACTCCTTTTGGCAGGTACAGATTTTTGAGAATGTCATTTGGGAAAATTCTGCCAGTGAAGTTTTCCAGTGTAACATAATTTTTTTTTCTGGATATCCGTGAGCTATTATAGTAGATGATATCCTAGTAGGAGGTAATGGTGAAGCCGAGCATGACAAAAACCCCAAGAAAGTTCTGGAAAGAGCATGTGAAGTGAATCATAAGCTGAAGTGCAAATTCAGGTTACAAGAAGTTACATATGTTGGGCATTTGATTACCAGTTCAGGCTTATGACCAGATCCTTCAAAGCAGACAACAATTCTTGAGATGCCAGCACCTGACAATGCTCAAGCCCTACAACATTTTCTTGGCATGGGTAACTACCTAGGCAAATTCATTCCAGACTTGAACCAACTTTCAGCACAGCTCAGAGAGTTGACATGCGAAGATGTATCCTGGTCTTTGTTACAACAACACCAAAGAGCATCTGATGTCCTAAAACTGAGAATTGCCAGTCTACCACCTCTCAGATTCTATGATGTTCACAAACCAGTAACTCTTACTTGTGATGCTTCAAAATTTGGTCTAAGTGCAGTCATTCTCCAAGAGGCTAGACCAGTAGCCTATGCATCCATAACTCAAACCCAAACTGAAATGCAATATGCCCAGATAGAGAAAAAACTCTTGGAAATTGTGTTTGCATGTTCAAAGTTCCATGATTATATTTATGGCCGACCTACTCAGATCGAAACAGATCACCAACCGCTAGTCACTATTTTGAGAAAGCCTATGTATGCAGCTCTTGCCAGATTGCAATGCATGATGTTGAAATTGCAAAGGTATAATTTCAATCTTGTCTACGCAAAAGGCAGACTTCTCTATCTTGCTGATACTTTATCCAGATCACCAAGAAATACCACAGAACAGCATGAAAATGAGCAATTTGATTTTGAAGTCATGGAAGTGAGAAATTTTTCTTCCACATCTTGATGAGCTTAGAAGTCACACAGCCTCTGATCCAATTCTTCAGAAGATCAATCACTTTATCAGTTGGGGGTGGCCATCAAAGCTATCTTGTTTACCAGTAGCTATGCAACCATATTTTCCTTACAGAGACGAGATTTTGTTTGACAATGGTATCATCATGAAAGGTACAAAAGTGATTGTTCCAAACTCCTTACAACAAGAGTACATTACCATCTTGCATTGTGGCTACCCAGGAACGGATTCTACCAAAAGAAGGGTGAAAGAACTAGTATTTTGGCCTTCTGTGTCAAAGGATATTGAGAGAATACTTTCATCTTGTTCTGTTTGTAATAGTACTAAACCACATCAACAGAAAGAACCACTTCAGCTAAACCAGATTCTTGAACTACATTGGTCGACAGTAACTACAGACATTTTTGAATGGAATGATCAACATTACTTGCTGTTAGTAGACTCTTATTCATATTGGTTCAAGATTGACCTACTTCCTAATCTATCATCCAGTACTGTCATTACTAAGTTGAAGCATCATTCTGCAGTCCACGATAGTCCGCACAAAGTTATTTCTGACAATAGTATACAGTTTACAAGCCAGCAGTTCAAGAAATTTGCTGAAGAGTGGGACTTTATCCATTTTATGAGAAGCCCTGAGTACCCACACTCAAATGGTTTGGCAGAATGTGCAGTTCAAGTGTGAAACAGTTATTAGAGAAGTCAAAACGAGACAATAGTGATGTTCTTCTGAATCTATTAAATCTCAGAAACATTCCTCATGATAAACATCTTGGTTCACTTGCACAAAAGCTTTTGTTGAGACAAACCAGAACTACACTACCAATCAGTAGCAATCTGTTGGTTTCCTCTGCTAAGAATAACAAAGCAGTGAGAGCTCAACTCATGGAAAGGCATTTGTCCCAGATGTCCTATTATGATAAGTTCGGCAAACCACTCAATCCATTACAAGAAGGGGAGATAGTGTGGATGCAAACATCCAAAGGTTTTGATCAGATTGGAGTCATGAAAAGTCTATGTCCAGAGCTGAGACTGCACATTGTGGAATCACAATGAATAGAATTTAGGAGGTATCAAAAACATTTGGTACCAGTGTCCAAGCCTCTATTGCAGCATCTTGCCCGTGTAAAAGACTCTAGATCTCACAGTGAGTTACACTGGACATTCCAGCAAATATCGCTGTTCCTGAGAAGATTCCCAAAAATCCTGAAACAGACTGTTCACCAATGACTGTCCCTGTTGCTAAACCCAGTCCTAATTGCTATATCACTAAATCAGGTTGCATTTCCAGACCGTGTTCCAGATACATGGCAACTTGGACATAAATGTTGTGTTTATTTCTCAATATCTGTATAATTGCATGTGTTTTTCACATGTAATTTTATTATGGGCAATTCACTAAAGAGGGAGGATGTAGATCAATATGTGTGTATATCTTAAGCTTTCCATAGGCTTGCACATGTGTATAAATACTGAGACCGTGCGAGCTAGACTGCCATTTTGTAGAGAGCTGTTGAGATCTAAGCATGCATGTATGTAATGGTCTGTCAGTTAATCAGTTCGTTTATATTTTATGTTGCTGCTATCCATCCTGATGTGTTTCGATATAATAAAGTATATAAAGGAACTACACCACCTGCTCATCTTGAATCACAGCATAGGACGAGCAACATTTATTTTGACGTGCCCACAAACCTCATTATTTTTTAACCCCACCTTCTTCTACTGGTCTAAATTATATGTGATCTCATCTTCAGCTGCATATAAAGCACATAAAGGACAATTGTCTAACTATCTGAGATGTGTGTTTTACAAGATTTCTGACATGATTGTGTTTACTATTCATAAAGGCACTTGTTATTTTTGCATGTGCTTAATATGTGAACTTACTTCTGTATGCATTAATATTGAGTTTTGCTATATGATTTCATTTATTAAACAGGAAAACAGCAAAGCACAGATTCTCACATTTTATTGTACCTGCTCCATCAGTACAAGTTGAACTTCACAAGAACTGCATGATTTCCATCCAGTTGTTTAATTTTTATGTCTGTGGTGAGCTTCTCTATTTGGGGGATGGGTAGTTTATGGAAATGTTTTTTTTACAATTCGTTTTTAGTTTCTGCCTTCCAGTATGCCTTACATATACTGCTATGCAGTTTTAAGTAGTATCTAAGCAACAGACTTTTACATTGTCTTCATAGAGACAACATCTACACACACACACACACACACACACACACGCATAAAAATGTAGCAAATGAAAGGAAGTTATATTCAGTTCAGCTTGGATTAAACTAAACATATTTACTTTCACATGATGGATGCACTAAAAATATTGAATTGCAATGTCTGCTTTCATAATTTGTTACTTAATAATTGTAAGCATGTAAACAGAATTGAGTAGAAATGCATATAGAATTAACGAAACAGTGCATTTCTCAGTTTCCTCTGTTCCGGTCATTCACATGCTATTTTAACCCCACCCCCACTTCCACTCTGAGTAGTTTGAGTTGGCTGATTTCATCTTTTTTGTACTTGTAGTTAATGTTAGGAGAAATTACTGTCTTTCACAATTGTCATATTAGTAATTATTTTAAGGCCTACACAAACCAAATACAGTTGGCTTAGTACAGCTACTTGCTAAGATAATTATTACAGTATATGAAATTATGTGGCAAGGCAAATATGTGTTTGTATGTTCTTGCATCTACATCTATATCTATATCTATATGTATATATATATATATATATATATATATATATATATATATATATATATATATATATATATATATATATATATATATATATATATATATATATATATATATATATATATATATATATATATATATATATATATATATATATATATATATATATATATATATATCTATAGATATAGATATTTATTTATTTATTCCAGTTTGATGACCGGGGAGGTCCACTGGGCCTGGGGAGCCCATTTTCAGTGGAGGCCCGGGGAGAAAACCTCCACAATACAAAGTTTAATTACATGGTTAATTACAAAGAAAATTACATGATTAATTACAAAGAAAATTGCATGATTAATTATAAAGAAAGTTAGGACTACAAACAACAGGTAGCATTCTAAAGAAAAGAGAAAAAAAAAATATTTACAATTTAGTTCACTGGGCTTAGGGAGCCTACTTTAGTGGAGGCTCGGGGAGAAAAGCTACACATTAAAGTTCATAGACTAGATCCAGGCCTGCTGAATTTAGCTTTGTTTGTATAACTTGAGCACTAATCCAGGCATTCTTTAAAGTATTCAATTGTATTTATTACTGCTTGGTAGTAACTTGATTAAAGTGTAGTTATCATTCTAAGTCTTTTGGATTAAGCACTTGGGCTTCAGAGCAGTTGTTTTACATTAGGAAGTTTTGTGGCATGCACTGTGGTGGCAGGACAGGTAGCTTTCATCCTTCTAAGTTGGGAACTGCTGATTGAGAGCTCAGTGTCTGTTATTCCTAAAGTGTATTAGTTCTGGTTTATGCACTTGGGCTTCAGGCCAGTTATTTTACATTAAGAAGGTTCGTGGTCTGCACTCTTGTGGGAGGAGAGGCTGGACTCTGCCCTTCTGAGCTGGGAATTTCTGGTTAAAGGTTTATAGTGTCTGCATATTTGAACTGTTTCTTACTGAAATTGGTACACCTTATTTGCTGTAGCACAGACTAGATCCAGGCCTGCTGAATCTAGCTTTGTTTGTATGCTTGTTGTTTGTTTGCTTGTTATTTCCCTGGAATGCTAATTCCACCTAAAACACGGCTTCTCAGCGCTTCTGTGGATCCCTAGTGATATCCGCATTGCTTACTGTACTTATTTCCTTGTTTCACTTGAAAGAAAGTTACTGTTTGTCGTTTTTACATTTAAGTTATCTGTAACACATTGCACTTAAGTTACCTGGCACTTGCTCACTAAAGCAATTATATAAGTCAGCACTAAAAATTAAAAGCACTACACCCTCACTCCCCATTGGCCCTTGTTTTCAATTATAAAGGAATTCCCAATATTATTCTAGCATGTCCAAAGGTCAGTTGTCAATCTCCTCTCCGGTCCAGCTGGTGAACCTGAGAATCTTGAGGCAATATTACAACTGCCTCATATACACAGACAACCCTCTCCTCCTCCCAACAAATTCCAACACATGTGAGAGATGCAACCATATAGCCAAACTGGAGGCTAAGCTCTCTCAACTCAGTACTGGCATAACCAGTCAGGAGAAGAAGGAAACCACACTCACTACAATTCCAGTCTCACATAGACCTACCACGACAACAAACCAAACACATAATCACACAAAAACATACTCAGAGGCTCTAAATAAAGATCTGCCTAAGCAGCAGAGACCTCCAAAGCAGACACCCAAGCAACCGCTACCCCAAAACAAAACACGTGCAACACATATCTCACAAAGCCAGTGCGCCGAACAGTCACAGCCCTTAAGGCTAAACAACACACCTGATACACTTGTAATAGGTGACTCTATCGTCAGGCACACTGACGTCCCGCTCACCAGGCTGAACAAGGAGAAGGTCACGGTGAGCAGCCTGTCGGGCGCTAGGATCCGCCACATAACACAAGCACTCAGGTCACTCCAAGGCAAATACAAATATGACTCAGTCATTGTCCATGCTGGTGTGAATGACCTGAGACGTACCTCCCTGGACTACATGAAAAGAGACATAGAGGAGCTCTCTGAGCATGTAGCCCAGGCCAGTGTGACCCTGACCTTGAGTAGCATCTTACCCTCACCAAGAATGATGCCACAATATGAAGACAAGATGATCAATTTCAACAACTGGCTTAAGTACTGGTGTCATTCAAAGGGAATCCAATGCCTGTCAGCCTGGGATGATATGCTCTACAAGCCACGATGCTTCGCTAGGGACGGCTTGCACCTGTCACCCCTGGGCTTTCAGATATTGGCAAAGGCTCTTGCTACCCCCATAGTGCCTTTTTTAGGCAAGGCTCAAAAGACAAACCCACCTCCATAGGTATCACAAGGGATAAGAAACTAAGAGTAATGCTACTCAACGCCAGAAGTCTAAACCTCAAGATGCATGCACTTGAAACTCTCCTTAGCATGGAGAACATCAATATCTGTGCAGTAACAGAAACCTGGTTCAGGGCTCCCGAGAGCACCCCAGCACTACCAGGTTATACCTCATACCATGCATTTCTGCCCCAAAACTTGGACCAAACCACAAAAGGAGGGGGAGTATCGATATTCATCAAAGATACCCACACCTCCAGGTTGGTGGCAAAGCACAAAGCTTCAGAGACTATCCATGTGCAACTAACAGTGGGTAAAACTGCCTTCCAGTTTATAGCCTGCTACAGACCACCCTCCCAAACCCAGGAACCCCACTCGGCCTTCCTGAGAACACTGGAAAATATGAAGTTCTCTCCAAACACCATTATATTGGGCGACTTCAACTACCCAAACATAGACTGGGAGCATTACTCTAGCTCCATCACCCTAGCCCAAAGGTTCCTAGAATTCATAAACTCAAATGCTATGGAACAACTTGTTACCACTCCCACAAGAGGGGAAAACATACTGGACCTGATCATCACCAACATGGGGACTCTATGCTCCAGACCAGAAGTGTATCCCTCACTGGTAAGATCAGACCATAAACTGATCTCACTGGATATTCACATCCCGACCCCACCCCCTGCCCAGAAAACCACAGTGAAAAACTTCTCTAAAGCAAATTTTACACTCCTCAAAACCGAGGTGGAATCCTTCAAAGCCCCCGGGCCTGTGGAAAATACAGCCTAGACTGCAGAATCCTTTATAAATGCATTCTATGAACACCTTCAGGAATGCATGGATCATGCAATCCCAAATAAAACCAAGACCCAATCCTCCAAAGGCAGACATCCTGTCTGGTGGACCCCAGCCATAAACAAACTATACAATAGAAGGAGGAAGCTACTACATGATAGAGCAAAATCCCAAATAGGGAAGGCATCTCTGATCAGTATTAGCAAAAAACTAAGGGCACTCATAAAATCGTCTAAGGCCAGCTTCGAGAGAAAAATTGCACAGGACACTAAGGATAATCACAAGGCTTTCTTTAGTTATGTTAGGAACCTGGGTGGGAATTCCCGGATAAGCTCAGAATTAGTCCAAAATGACAAAAAATACACCAAACCCACAGACATTGCCAACATCCTAGCTGACAGGTTCAGTGCAACCCCCCCCCCTCCCCACCAAAAGGGCAAATATCTATCCCAGCAGAGTGCTGTCTCCCTGACATCTCAGATGCTCAGGTAAGAGCCGCCCTCTCCAAAGCAAAAAACACAGCATCAATGGGTCCAGACGTTGTCCCGGGCTGCGTCCTACATGAACTCCAAGAAGAGCTAAACCCAAACATAAAACTACTGTTCAATCTCAGCCTTAATACAGGATATGTACCCAAAGAGTGGCGTACAGCAACAGTGGTCCCTCTCCACAAAGGTGGTGCCTCAACGGACCCTGGAAACTATCGCCCCATAAGCCTGACTAGCTTGTTTTGCAAAGCTATGGAAAGGATCATCATGGACCTCATAAATAAAGATATTGGGGACCTACAGACACTGGATCCTACCCAGTTCGGCTTTGTTAAGGGCAGATCCTGCCTCTTAAACCTGGTCGACTTCTTTGAAACAGTCACCAAGGCCATTGACAAAGGGAAGGTGTTCCACACAGCCTACCTGGACCTGGCAAAAGCCTTCGATACAATACCCCACTCAGGCATTATAGATAAGCTCACCAGCTTAAATATAAATCCCTATGTCACTAGATGGGTTGCAAACTGGCTCAAGGACAGAACCCACATGGTTAGAATTGCTGGAGCCATGTCAGACTCCAAACCAGTTACAAGTGGCATCCCACAAGGCTCAGTCCTGGGACCTCTCTTGTTCGGTATATATTTCTCGGAGGTACAGGCCAACACAGAAGGACTGTGGCTGACCAAGTTCGCAGATGACTGCAAACTGGGCGCCATAATCGACTCTCCAGCCGACACAAGCATCCTCCAAAAGGGCCTCATAGAAACAGACAACTGGTGCCAGAGCCATAGCCTCAAGCTAAACGCCAAAAAGTGTATAGTCATCCCCTTTGGCAAAAACAAGGTGCCCACAAATTACCACATAGGTGGTAATCCATTAAGTACAGAAGAAGTAATTAGGGACCTGGGGACCCAAGTTGATAGCAATCTCTCATTTGACAACCACGTGGCCAAAGTGGTTAGAAAAACATTTTATATAGCCCACCTAATCATGAAGGGATTAACATCTAGATTAGGGGAGGTCATCGTGCCTCTTTACTCATCCCTCATCAGGCCCATAATCGAGTACAATGCCCCTTTTGGGATGTACCTTACCAAACACCTGCAACAACTGGAAAGACCCCAAAAGTACCTCACCAAGAGGATCAAAGGGCTCAAACAGATGCCATATGCTGCCCGGTTAAAGAAACTCCAACTCTACTCAGAGGCGACCTGTGCCTGATGTATAAAGCCATGTCCAACCCGGAATTAAGGGACATGCTGCACCTCAAAAAATCCAAATCCCATCGAGCTACATGCTCGAGAGACTTGAACCTCAGCACTGAAATAAATAGGACATGCTGGAGGGACAGATTCATAACCCAGAGGCTCCCTTCACTCTGGAATAAAATCCGAGTCCAGGTTAGGCAGAGTCCCTCATTGACTCTCTTCAAGAGGAATCTTGATGAGTGGATGGGAGATCGTAGGTTTACCCCGGGTATCACTTCTGTGTCACTGTTAGACAGAGGCACAGTATACTAACCTCGAAAAAGGGCATAGCAAAATTAATTTAAAATGGCTGGCGAACGCCAAACATACTCTGGCTAGGCTTATAAATGCCCTAGGGCAGATAGCCTAGTATGAACCTATGAACCTATAATTACAAGAATACTTTCAGTAGAGGCTTGGGGAGAAAAGCTCCACAATACAAAGTTTTATTACATGATTAATAACAAAGGAAGTTAGGGATTGCAAGCAACAAGTAGCATTCAAAGGAGTGAGAAAAAAAAATAAACAGTTTAGATTCAGGAGTGAAAACAGGCATATACTATCGTGGCTAGCTTTTGCTGTTTGGTTACATATATAATCATCAATTTAAAGTGAGGTTAGGAAGGTAAGAAGGTTAGCCTGGGGTAAAGGGTGGGGAGAGCCTGAGAGTAATGGGTGGAAGAGTACAGTTGCATTTCCTGTTTAGATAGAGGTAAGAATGAAGTTGAGTTTTGAAGTTATTAAGGTTGTCACAGGTCCTCAGTGTGGATGGCAGAGCATTCCATTTTTTAGCTAGGGAATAAGATAGCAGAAGCTGCCCAGCAGGGCACTTGGGTTTATGGATGGTGATCAAGTTTTGATGGGTAGATCTAAGGGGTCTGAGGGGGTTATAAGGTTGAAGAATATTGGATAGTGCAGGGCACTTAGTAGGTTGGAACAATAATTTGTGGGCTGTGGTGATTTGGTGAAGGTTAAGTAGATTGGGGAGTTCAAGACAGTTTAGAGAGTGTAGGGAGGTGCAGTGGTGAGAGGAGGATTTTGCATTTGTGGTGAATCTGGCTATTTTATTGTAACATACTTCCAATTTGGAGGTGTTTTAGTTGGCCATCCTGAAAAGAACATTGTGTGATTGACTTGCTAACTGGCCATGATTATACATTGTGTTACTGTAGTGTGATCTCAGAGTTGGTATATTTAATTTGTGGAGGGTGTGGATGGCGCATGGAGGCATAGCCCCCGCTGTAAAAATGTAAAAAAATGTACCTTTCCCAGTGTTGGCCAACTAAAATTGTTTGATGAATTCTCCTTTGCTGAATAGGGTGTTTGCTGAATAGGGATTTCAACAATTAGGTATTCACTGAAAGAAACATTCGACAATGTGTTATAGGACAGAGACAGCCTAAGGAAAGTGGCATTCATTCCCCAATTTAATAACAGGATCTTACACCCCACAACATGTTAGTAACTTTGCAGTAAGTAAAATGAAGAAACACAATACAAACTAGAAAAAAAACAACAAAGGCAAGGGTTTACTCCAACAAAAAAACTGTATTAAAATTCAAATATCAAGGTTAGCACTTTCACACACATGCAATATGTGAACTTCTTCAGATCCAATATGTGAACTTCTTCAGACCCATCACATTACACACAAATGTACAGGGTTAAAACCCATGCAGCTCCTTACCATTATCTCCAAACACACTGGATCACCTTCTGGATGATAGCAGAAATAAATAGGTAATAGTGTCCACAATAACACCTTTACAAAAGGGTCCCAGCTACAGACATACATCACAGCTATTATCCCAGGAAACACATAAAGCATCAGCTGCAGCACATGTGCCATGACATTGTTAATGCTAAGTGCACTGCCACAGATGATCAGTTAGAAAGGGTCAGAATACTCCAGGATGCACATGAGGATTACCATCACTACATGGAAGTGACAGAGAACAGGTATAATGCCATGATCTCATTGATCCATAGTATGATGGCACACCAAGCATCCGAGACTGCCTCCATTTGCACACTACTGAGGACTTACCAGACTCAAGTAGGAGTCAGTTTTGGGAGTGGCAGATGATGTAGTACTGTCCAGACATGTGGGGGTATATCACATGGTACTCCAAATGTTTCTCAAGAAGGTAATAGAAATAGTAGGGGGGGGGGCACAACAGATTTCATGCAGACCACATCAGCATTCATCTACATGTGGCAGAACTTCTCATTCAAGATCCCAGCCACACAGAATTGTGAGATCAGTGTCTGTAGGGTCACTTGGATCACGTAGATCATGACATTACAAGTCACCATCCAGCTCACTTGACAGTCTATCCTCAAGATCACATGTGCTTTCACCTACCCTATCTGTAGGACATGTCATGTATGATACACTTAACCATGACGTACTGTTATTTAGGGTAGACATTTGAGATACTTAAAATTTATCTTCTACACAGCAATATCAATGTTTAACTTCAAGGGTAATGATATTAAAAAAAGGGAGAATATGTGAGTGCATGTAAATGTAACCCAGTATTAAGACACTTTTTGCATCTGTATGCATTTCATTTCAATAATGGTATTACTTAACATTAAAGGAAATATCTAGAAAGAAAGGTTTGTATCATAACATTCATATTGCACTGATTTACACCATTAATGATCAATCCATTATCAATGTTACAGCTGAAAACTAGTTCTATACACTTTTTAGAGAAACACTTCTTAAAAAAATAAAAAACGATTGCATCAGAATCCTAAGCAAGCACTGTTGCCACTTCACCCTCAGCACTGCATAAATGTGTATGGCAAAATGAAATAATCTGATATGAAGTATCTTAACAGAGAACAATAATAAATTTGAAGTATGCAATAGTTAAAACTGAGTAAACATTGCATAATGCCAAAAATGTGATAAAATTATCATTAAATTGCAAGGTATGAAGTCATTTTAAATACTGATATAACATTTTTCATTAAGTGTACCACTTCAGGAGATGCAGTACATGTATACATAAGTAAACTATGTAATTATAATTTATTGCACAAAACAGTTACAAATGTAAATATTTGTTATATGATGCCTTAAAACATCACTGAGCAGGTGACAGTGAGCACGAAGGCATGACTTTTGTAAAAAATAATGAGTGCCTGTTCTGAAATAAAAAAAAAAATAAATAAAATAAAGATAAGAGGGATTGTCTGATAAGCAGTGACAGTAGACCATGCACTACATAGCATTGCCCACAGATATCACTGCATACATCAATGATAGTCTATGTGTTTTTTTTTTTTTTACAAGAAAGGAAACAATAACCTAAATGCCATTTTCCACAGTTCTGCACTAGACATCATCTCATTACCTGAGCAGCGATATACCATGCTCAAGACTGCTGCAAGGGGTCCAGTTCTCTGATCATAATCCTCTATGAAGTGCATGGAATGCTGTGGTCTTCTGTCTTTTCCTGGTTAGGGGTTGCCACAACAAAATTCTGGTCTACTAATGGTTGGCGGTGAATTTTTATGGTGTTGAGTTGCCAGCCTGGCACCCACCCTTGAATGAAAGCACACCCACACGGACCTACTTGCATGTCTTTAAATTAATTTGACTGGGGGGACGACATGCAGACTCCACACAGAAGGCGCTCCAGCTGAGAATCAAACCAGGAAACCTCTTGCTGTGAGGCAACAATGTTAACTGCTGCACCACCACAGCCCTACATGGAATGTGATGCTCCAAAAACAGGAAAGCAACAAGCTTTTTGAGCACCTTTCTGAATTCAGAAAGATGCTTAACAAGCACCCCTAAACACTGTTAAAATTAGGTCCTGCTATGGGTTAGCAGACAGTGGTGGCCAGCACAGGACAGCAATAGAATTAAAACTTTAAAAGATGTTAGATACTGCAGTCTACCACACAAACAAAAAGTATGGCAAAAGGAAGTGTTTTACAACTTTTTAAGCTTTCTTTCATTTCTGCTTGGTGTCTGTTTGTGATTCTTAAGATTGCTGGTTATACATTTTTGTTAATGTTGTGGTTCTTAAGAGGACAGTTGGTGGTTATAAGTTTTTTTTTTTTTTTTGTTAATTTACTGCTGGTGGTGTAACTTTATTTTTTCACTGTCTGTTTGGTAGTGCTCTTTTACAGCTTTCAAAGCCTTTGAAAGGTAATAAAAGTCCTTGCAGTTCTACTTTTTTCCAGTAAAACACTGCTGTTCTATACTTTTCCTTTCTGAAACTGGTAGTACATGGAGCAGACAAACGTCCATGTACTACAAATAATTATTTTTGTGCTTCACTGATTGATCATTCTCGAGGTGAATGCATAATAAGTCAGTTGTGATTAGAGACCCAATAACAATCCTCTATATGATTTTTTTTTCTGACATGCATTATGGAAGATTGGTTCCAATGATGCATTCAGTTTTACTTTTGATGTATCTTTTTTGCACTGCCTCTATCTTCTGTCTCTTTTTATCATTCTCTCCCCTTACCTTTGTTGTGAACTGTGTTAGTAAGTAATCTTGAAGAAATACAGGGTGCACATATATGCTGCAGGTTAGACGGGTCTTTCATTAAACTTGGTTGTGTATACTGAGTGTTTGAGACACACTGCAGTACTATAGTGCTTTATGTGTTGCTGCTCAGAACAAGAACATATTGCAACAGGTTATGACTTTGCCTGACGGTCATGTCATGTGCTAAAATAACTGATACAGCATATGTTGGCTATTTGAATACTTAGCTAAATGATAAAGATTAGGTGTCACTGCAGGAAAAGGAACTTGATATATTAACTAATGTAATACTAGATATTTTTTTAATTAACTTAAATTCTAAATGTTAAATTCTGTTGCTATATAATATGGAATTTCCAGCATGCAAATTCACAATGATTGTATATTTAGACATAATTTCTATTGGTAATCACATACCCCCATATTATTTATTCCAGATTAAAGGTTTGGAAAACAAAGTTCAATAGAGGCCAAGAGCACAGACATACCAGTAGTCTATTAGAAATAAATGAATAACTTCAAGATAAGGGGACTGGGATATTTAGATTATCTAATAACTGAGAAACTTTTGAAGAGCTAACATTATTAAAAAAATGTGAAACCGTTTTATCTTCTTTATGGCTACTGTTATTGGTAGATGAAACTTTTTGTTCATTATCTGATTATCTGCACAAGTCAATGCAGGGTCACAGAGGAACTGGAATCTAGCCCAACACTCAGTAAACACTCAGTAAACACAAAGTATTAAAACTCATTCTGAACTTACACAGTACATTTTGTCATTTTGGGTATCTTGGAATAAGGAGGTGACCTTTTCTAAAGTAAGATGGTCTTACTGCAACTAATAGGGTGACTCAAGTTATCAGCATAATGATGCAGTTAAGGAAATTTTGTGAGTTAGGTCATTAGGACACAGTAGTGTAACCAGGATGGAGTTGCCATTACTAAAAGTCACTAAGGAAATCAGCTCTAGGACTGAGTATGTTATGAAGATACTGACTTTAGAAAAATAGTGACACAGTAAATGCACATCTTCCACATAGAGAGACATCTAATCTGCTGACTTGTTACATCCACATCAGTAAAACATGGCTGAACAATATCTGAAAGATTTTTACATTGTTGTCTGGGGCAGAACATAACATCAGGTAACTTAAACATGACATTTCCTTATTATATTACCTTCTCTGTCAGAGGCAAACAGAGCAAAAACAGTTTGGAATAAACAGCCACTGTTTTCTTAGTCTGATACTTCTGCAGTCTTTGTATTTCCAGTCTGCTAAATGATTGTTAGTACCAATAAATACAGAAAGAAAGTATTAACTGTGTGGGACTGATCAAATTAAACTCTGAGAGAAAAAATTAAGCAATGTTTTAGGGTTAGTATATAAATAGATTTGTGCACACAAAAAATAAATAGCATATAACAATGGAGATCCTTAACCATAGACTTTCTGTAAGGTTATTTTCATTTAAAATGAAAATATAAATTGTAAAATATGACAAACTCAAACAGGAAAAAAAGCAAGATGATCCACACAAAATTCAAGACCCATTCAGACCATTTAAAATTTCATCAGTAGTCAACAGCTAGCCATTTGCATTATAATTTTAGGAAAATGGAGGGTCAAAACTTCAAACAAAACAAGCAAACTTGTGAAGTAACTCAAGAGGAAAATGTTTTTTTGTTAAAGGTAGTATTTGTATTGCAGAGAAGGGCATTAGTGGGATGCAGAAAGTCAAACTTCTTACACTTACCAGCAAATATTTTTATGATACTTTGGTGGGATCTCGGCTGGCCCATGTTTCACTGTGGCACTATAGTTAAGAAACACACAAGGAACTTCACAAACTTTAGCATTCAGATGTGCCAGCAGCCCTTTGTTATTTACCTGTACTAACTTACTCTTCCACAGGGCAACTAGTTTGGAAGTGGTTTACAGTAGGTTTGGTCCCCAAAGAATCAAATGTATATGGGTCAGAAAGAAATAATTAAAATAATTTTCTGATAGGTCTCCAGACTTTGACTGTAAATCATTGAGAAAAATGTCAAAAAATTAAAATATTCAAGATTCTCCATCATAAGATGAGACAGAAAGAAAATGTGGAGAGAAAAACAACTTCAGTTCTTACATTGAGCAAGCGGAAAATCAAAACGTTAGAGTTTAAGTCAGCGAAAAATCATGACTTTGATATTTATTTGTATATTCCCATGACTGACCACACAGAAACTAAAGCTGCCTACTTTGGATATCTGCAACATTCTCATACACTAAAAGTAAATTATTTGTTAATACTCAGTGTGAAGCCTTACATCTTTTTCTTGAATGAATTACTAAGAGTTTGTTTATTTTTGTTGTTTAGATCATGCATTTATTACTTTAACTTCATTTGCGTGCTTGTGACAAACCACTATCCAAAAAAAAGAAACCAGCAATAATAGCAAATAAGAAAGAGAATACTATCAATATGACAAATAAAGGACGGAAATAGGCCTATGAGTGGTGCTAGCAAAAATGAAACATTTAAAGATCAATAATGGAGCCCTCAAGTATGTGCTAACTCAGATAAAATTTCAGTACCTACTTAAGGTCAACAAGGGTTGGAAAGTACCTTAGTCAGACAGGGAGCACATTTTATAAATAGAGGCCTTGGTAACTGGTTGCTTAGATACCAGAAGACTCCAAGCAGCAAGAGGGAACTACTATAAGCCCCTGGAAGGCAGAATGCAGGGATCAGATCACCCTATAACAGACACAGAAAGGGGGTACTCAAGCCATGTAGGCCTAATAAACCAAAAGAAGAATCGTAAATTATCCACTGCTTGATAGGCATCTAATGCAGAGTCCACAAAAGAAGTGCAGTATGCTGAAACATAGAGATCCCTATAAGGAGTGGGGAAGTGTTGTTCTGCACCAACCAGAATCCCTCGGAATAAAGCATTCATTAGTCATGATGGGAGGAGAAAATGCATGAACTACAATAGGGGAATCAGAGGATGAACATAAGGTTCTTGGTCAGAATGATATTCTGAAAGGGGAAGCAGGACAACTTGAAGACTGACAAAATCTACTCCTTGAGCAGAGCCTGTCATCAATAATTACTCTAAGATTATGCACCTTTGAAACAAACCCCAGCTTGTACCTACCATAAAATATATAGGAGAACAAGACTAGCAAACATGAATCAATAAGAGTTGCATGAACAACCACTGACACCATTTTTGATTTGTAGTGCTTAAGGTGATCACTGACCATCCAATCACAGATATATTTCAGGTTCTTCTTCAAGTAGTTGAGAGCAGAAACAGACAAGAAGAGGTAAAACTGGGTGTCAAAAGTATAGCAGTAATATTGCAGACCACTTGAATGAATAACATTCTGCAGCAGCAGTAGATATATAGTGAAAATAAGTTTATCAATAATGGAAGCCTGTGAAGACACAAAATCAAGACAGTGGGAGGAAGAAGAAGAATTATCCTCAGATGTCACTCTCTGGGAACATCAAGAGAAATAAGAAAGAAAACAGTTTATGGGTATATCAAAACTACTGCAACAGTTCTTCTGATTGTCAAAAAAGATCAGCATGATGCTTCATATCAAAAACCAGAAAGAGATCTTGAAGGACCAGGCTGGAATAATGATATTTTTCAAATGCAACCAGGAGATCTTTAAAAACTCTAGTAAGAGCCGTTTGTCTCACTTAACATTCCAGCTGGATGTACACTACATTCTCAAGTACCTCACCATTTTAGAAAAATCCTTCCCATGTAATTCTGATGGCCAAAAGGGCTGGTGCAAGCATGTCAGGTATTTTTCATATGTAGAATTTAATGAGTCATTGAAATCATCAAACCCACTATAAAGTATCACTGTTGCTTTTCTATGAAGAATCAGAAGGGAAGGTACTTGTTGTAGAGTATTAGCAAGTCACACATACCATGCAGTATCCATATCCACGGGTACAGAATTAAATCTAGATCAAAAAGACTGACATGCAGTAATCAATATTTAATTGAGATGCTCCTTCTGGATATGTGTGAATAATATTTGAAGTTGTGAATCTTTACTGACAAAATAAAATAATAAAACAAGACTGTCACGTAATGGTTTTATTGGAAAAAAAACAGTCCAATGAGAGGGCATCCTGTGCATGTGACTAGGAAGAACTATTTCAGCGACTACCAGTGGCCCAAGTGAGTGTGTACACTACAGATAGTAAGTATGTAGTCCACCAAACATCTTAGATAGTCTTTAAGAATACATTACTGTAGAGTATATGATAATTCCCAAGAATACAACAGTGTTGACTGTGGTGCATTTTGTCATTTGACATCCAGTGCAGATTTTGGATAAGTTTACATTTTCATATCTATGCCAGGCAAGCATAAAAGTTTGGACAAGAAATGTTGGTAACCATTTGAAACTGAAATACATTAGCACAAGTCCCCAAACAGCAAGACTGAATGAGCAAAAATGTATACTTACCTATATTAACTCCAAGACTGACTTTTGTTGGAATATTGTATAAATATGTTTCTATTAATATTTCAAAGGTATTGCCGAAGGTCTTTACTTTTATTCTGGAATGTGTGTTTTCCTGATCAATACCTAAGTAGTGGACAACTGTTGTTATAACTAAAGCAGATCCATAATGGTTTGACCCCAAAAACCTATAGACTCATTGTCTTTATTAATTTCAGTGTTAACACTGTTATTGCAATATTAGCAAAAAAATTAAACTCCATTATTTACGAAAACATTTATAATACCTTTTCTGGGTCAACTTTGGGGAGATAATCTCAAGATCAAATGTTCACACTCAAGTCCTTAACTGAAATTAAACCTAAGAAAAAATATATTTTCATTGTCTACACACACACATGCAACCTTTTCCATAGAGTTAGTCATACCTTTTTAAGTTAAATATGGTGTGGTAAGAAATGCTATTAAAACATATTTTTTTTTATACACAACATTATCCATGTACCTATGGATTAATTGAGTTCTGTCCAGGCCAATATGCATTAAGGCTGGACTAAGATAAGATTGTCCTATTTCCCTTTATTTTAATTTGCAGACTGCCAGCTGTAATAGCAGAGGGGGAATAAAGCCCTGATAATGGCCACCTACACAAGTTTGGTTAGCCGCTCAGGCAATAGAGGAGCTGGCTGGGGAGAGAAAATAATGATAAGAAGTAGTCTGTCCTTCTCTAACTCATGAGGGGGGATTTAAGGTGCACATGTTTGGAATGCAAGTTCTGGGCTCAATCCCCAATGTAGACAGAAGATCACAAGAGGTCATTGATGAGATACCTCATGTAAAAGCAGAAGACACACATGCACATACACACACACACACACACACACACACACACACACACACACACACACACACACACACACACACACACATCACATACACTGATTGTGTATTATCCCTTGAGGGCATTGCAGACATGCACAGTGCAAACATTTAAGGCTTCAGAGAAACCCCATGACTCCCTACAGTGGAAGCCAGTACCACTCATGTCACGTGACTCTTGTCACCCAGGGGAATAAATATCTGATGTGGCTCTCACCTCAAAAGAGAAGGAACAGGCTGATTGTACAAAGTGAAAGGATGCTTGCTTGTTGATCAAACCTGGGGTAAGAGCAAAAATATGTATATGAAACCATTGTTTAACTTAATTTACATAAACCACCCCTTACATATTCAAACGTTTTTTTTAAATTTTGAGTTAAAATCTTTATAACAAAAGCATCACCGTTTATATCTCTTGTCTCAAGACTGATACTCTTTGGGTTTTGGTAGCTGCTGACTAGTTCTCCTAAGTTTCTAATAACAAACTGAATCTTCACAAGTCCATTCTGTTTGCTTTTAATGATAACTACTTATATCCTGGCTTGACTCCATTTAATTTAGTACCAGATTTTAAGTATCTGGGCATAGATTTTTTTCAAGGTCAAGTGAATATTTATAAAGACAGCAGTAGAAGATACTCTCAAACACAGTATTAAGAGATGGTATGGTTTAAAATTTGCTTTCTGTAGGCCTTTTGTCTAGAAGATAAATATTTTTCCATGTTATGTTTTACTTAACTTCATTCATAAAATCAGTTCTGAAATCTTTTTCCAAACTACCATGAAGAAGTAATAATATGTTATATTATTTTGTATTTCACTATTTATGGTTCAATCTATTTGAAGATATTTAAAAAAAAATAATAAAAATTTCTTTGAGTAAGAGGTAATAATTTATTGATCCTTACTCCCAAACATTCTTTGAAAAATGTATATTCCACCCTCCAAAAACTGGCAGTCTCAAGATTCTAAATGTTAATGTTTTGCTGACTATTCCTTAAGACTAATTTCCATAGCGTTAAGGAGTTGTCAGCTTTTCTACTAGTTAATGAGTTTTTATATGCATGAGGCTTCAAGTCATTGATCTAAACTCAATAACTTTCATTGTCGCAGTTTACCACTGAAAATCTCTGCTGGTGAAGTTTCCATTAGCAAATCAGAAGTGATGCATTTTCTGTGAGATTTTTCTCTTTTCTTCATGGCTGTTTGACCTTGGATTTAGTAAATTTAAATAAGGAGGGTGTTGGGGTAAAGTTTCCCACATGGGGTATTATAAAAAAGTTTTTTTTTAACCTTTTCATTCAGTTTAAGCTTTTGCCTTTTTTTTAAATGGCCAAAGCTTAAACTAGTTGAGAATGAGAGAAAAGTAGTATTAGATGAGAAGTCTCCATAGTGAGTTTGTTTATGGTATAAATGCTTACAGGTAAGGAATACATTCCCACAGATGTCTAAATACATTACCATTCTAAAGCAAGGATACAGTGACCAGTATTAATTTGTTTCTGAATATCTGACATCTGATTTTGGCTTTTCATAATTTATGCACATTATTAGGAGGGGATGATATTTTCAGTCTGTTTTAGCCATATGTCTCTAGTCCTTTTACATCCTTCCACGCATCTATTATTATAAACAATCAGTTATGTTTGTTATGCTTATCAATAATCTTATGTCATGTTTATTCTCAATTAATCATGATATCAGATATGATCTAAAAGAAATCTTCTGCACCCTCTGGGTATTTTATTTATTCTAAATTATATTTTTACAGGTTTACTTAATCTTCGCAATATCAGTGCTTCTGTAGTAAATACAGTGAACCTTTTTGAGCAGATATGGAGCTAATTTCTTAAAATGCATACAGTATCCAAAGTTTATAAAGTTTATCTCAGTTTTTCAGCTAATTATATTGTTTTTTCATCTGTCCATATGAAATGGTTGTGCTGCTATCTCTCAGTGGCATTTTCACTGGATCCATTTATAGAAAAAGTCTACCTCAAAACACTGCCTTTTTAACTTTACTATATACAATGTATGACTTATCATAATGCCTACTTTTCTATTTTAGAACTGGTTACACTGCCATAGCACAGTTTCCTAAAGTTTGCAAACTTTATGAGGCTAATAGTGTTCATATTCTTCAGTATACTATAATGGTATCCCCTTTATTACAGTCTTCAACATTAACCTTAAGGCTCTGAGAGGTTAATGAGCTGCTTTCTATACTCAAGGGTACAAAGTTTCATTCTTTTTACTTCCATCTCCCTGTTGTACAACTCTAAGTAAGTCACTTAACCAGAGAGTGCTTGTGAGTCACCCCTGAAAAGTGACACTCGTATCCAGTCGGGTTATATAGTTAACAAATGAATAAATAAATGTTATTTCTTCAAAATTTTTGGTTGGCATAACAGCCATTTCAGGATTTTATTTTCTGAAGTAGTGAAAATCTGTGAAATGGCTGCACAAAAATATCACTGTTTGCAGTTGTGGGATTTACACTTGTGAGGGTGCATTCTGGACATTCACAGGTTCATTGATTAATAATATGCTTATAGATGGAAACACATCAAGAAATGTAACCACCTTATCCTTAACTGACAAGGAGTAGATTAGTTTCCTCTGGCAAAAGCTCATTTGCATTAATACCAAGAATGAATTTGTGATTACTTATCCAATTAATGCGGCTGGCCTTTGAAGGTAGTCAGGGAGTTTATTTGCTTGATATACAGAGGGTTTCTATTCTAAAGGTAAGACAAGTGTTGAATAAGATGCCTAGAACACCAGGAAGTGTTACTGATCTCACAATGGAAGATTAAGTTTTTGAGTCAGATGTTTGCCTGACTACTTGTTCTATGCAAGTGGAGAAGATCACAAAACACACGATATGTGATAGACTGAAACCTTAAGCAATGGATGCCTCTCAAAATTCTTTATGAGACAACGTATAAAAAAGGATTTTAGTTACCAGATAGGTTAAGTGGCTTAAAATCAAAACTGTTTTAGTTAGAAATCTTTAGGGTGTTTCAAGCTGCACTCATCTAAGGCTCCTATTATCTTGCCAAAGAAATTAACTAGGTTAAGCAGATATGACCTGCCAATAATAAATTCAAACAATTAGTATTGGTGGATTGGGTGTCAGCTATGTCATTGTTAATTAGTGCAGCAATAGTAAGCACCATGATTTAACAGATAATCCTCATAGGATTAATAGGCCTATAGTTACTGCTCTCACTCATGAGGTCACTCTTGTGGAGAGGCATAACTGTGGCAATTCTTCAAGCTTCAGGCATATAGTTTGTGTAGATGGTAAGGTTAAAGAGAGTTAAAAGGGTCTGGGCTATGTGGTGCTGGATACTTGCAAGCAGATATAGTATAATGTTTTTCAGGTCCATAGAGCTAGTATTTTTAGTTTTTAAGAGAGTTGATATGACTTGCCATAGGCTGATTACAGGTGAGGCAGTAAGGAAAGCAATTGGTCAGGAGGAACTCTGACATGCGGAAGGTGTGAACTTGAAACAAAATTTGTTGGACAAGATATTGGCTATGGTTTCTGAGTGGTAATGGACTATGACAATAGAGACAGGTTTGGAGCATGACTAGATAATATGTGTGTTTCTTGACGTGACTCAAGAAGGCCTTATGGCTAACCTTGGTATTGGTAGTTACTCTAAGTTCAGAACTGGCATACCAGTACCTAATGAAATGCTTAAGGGTCTTAACTAATGCTTTTACATGAGTATATAGTTCAATAAAATATTTGAAAGAACTGACTTGTCTACAAAGATCTTTTTTATGGCACCTGTTTCGGCTTAATCCTACTTCACTAAAAATTACTCTTTAACCCCCAACCGGACAACCACTGAAATTAGACATGCTCTGACCAAACATCAGGCCCCACACGGTGGATGCTAATGAGTTCTACTAGCTTGGCCCAGTAAAAGTAGGAATGTTATGTATTTTTTGGTACTGGGTTCTTTCGAAACATAACAGAGAGTTGGCAGTATGTTCTTAATACAACCAATTCGGGTTATACTGGTACTGTAAGAATGAGTGTATGATGAGGACTAGGGACTTTTATTACAAAGAGTCATTCTTTTTTGTATGGAGCTGATCTTGTATGGGGATTCCACCATACAGGCTTACTTTTAAAATGTATCACAATTCTTATGGGAGATGCGAACATCATATTCAATTCATGTGCTCATTATGGAGTAAAACTCTGAGGAATTTGTGGAAATGAGAGTAGCATCATGAATCAGTTTAGTGGAATGTGTCAGACGTGGTTGGCCCAAAATGAAGCACCACCATAACAGCTGACTGAGGAAACAGCCTTAAGGCATGGCAGCTGCAACTCAATTTTAAAAATATTGCATAGCTCATGTGGTATGTGTCAATCTGTAAAAACAGTGCACAGCTGGTAGTGAAATATTGGCACTAACAAAAGTACTAGAGGGCCTGAAAATATGCACATCAGATGATCTAAAGGTAAATATTCAGTGTGATAAGAGCTGCAAAGTAGGCAGGCTAAGTACTGGCATCCATATGGAAAAGCAGTGACAGCACAAATCAAAAAGATCTCTCAGGGTAACTTGTGAAAACCATATTCTCCGGTTCAATTCTCTGCTGGGGTGCCTTCTGTGTGGAGTCTGCATGTCCTCCCTGTAGTCATGTGGATTTCTTCTGGGTGCTCTGGTTTGCTCCCACACTCCAAAGACGTGCAGTTGGTGGATTGGACACTCTAAATTGTCCATAGGTGCGAGTGCATGTGCAGGTGAGTGATACGGTTGAATTACTGCAGCAGGGCTAACCACCCGGTGGTGTAAACCTCGGCTTGAGATGATTGTCACTGTTGAAGTGACACCCTGACCCCGTGTGCAAAATGGGAAAAAGGGGATGAGGATGGATGGATCAAGGGTTCTGCATGTACCACTGAGACTTAGTTTCCACAAAGACATACACATAATAGGGGAAATACAGAGGAGGACAAAAAATGTTCTATGGCCTTTGTATTATAAAATACTACAACTTATTAGTCACATTTTCACTGTAAATAACGTGAAGAGAGGAGTAAGATAAAACATTTCTGTACCTTAGGAAACTCTAGACAGTATAAATGGCTGTCGTTTATCAGAAACAAGAAATATAAAAGTCAAAGAATAGACAGTTCATGCATACAAGTTATAGGGCTCAAGTAAGTCACAAGGAAGAGTTTTTCATAAAAAGGAGGTGAATACTTTGAGATAGCTTATCATTTCTAGTAATGTTATAATAAGTAAGGTATTTTTTTCAGAAAATACCGTTTTCACTGTATTAGTTGACAACACTCAAGACTTAAAGAAATTTTGTTCCAGTCATTCATGCAACGATCATACTTAAATTGCAAGTCCTTTTGGACAAAACACCTTTGTCTTCAAAAAAGATTTTTTTATTTGTTCTGCATTACAATAATTGTACTCGCTGTTTATTATTCAGAATCATAATTATTCTTTTCAGTGCTACTCTTTCCATGTGCCTACCTTTCTGGACAGACCAACAAAATGGTCTCATTATGCAAATGAACTTCCTTCTTACCATACCTAAATAAATAAATGGCTCATATTAACATTAACAAAACGTTCTTAATCTCTAAACAAAAGTGCATACAAGACTTCCATGACAAAGACAAACATGCAGAAAAATGTCCGTAAAGAGGGGATTTTTTATATGTTTGATTATTTTCAATGTAGCTCAGCCAGTGTCCCAAATTTGTGAAATCTATTCACATGATGTGCAGAGACAACTCATCATCTCATGATCATCTGAAGCCCCAGAGAGACTTTTCACTATGACAAAACCATGACCCAGAGAGACTTTTCACTGTGACAAAGTCATACTTAACCATTATAATTGCTGTCAACAAGTACATGGCACATTGCTTAGTTCAGTTTTATATACCCTTATAAAAGAACAGTATTTCAAATAAAATTGCTAAGTATATCAAATCTGAATGCAGATTCAGACTGAAATGGGTTGACATGGATGTGAAGTATGTCTAAACTTGTCCTGGATCTGTCCCGTAAAGTGATAAAGCCTTGCCTATGACCAAGGCTAACAAAGATAGATTAATGATTTGGGCACTGGAAGAACTGAGTAGCGGTGGGTGGGAGTGAATAGCTTATGCTGGCTTGTCCCACGTAAGTGAGCTTGGTGATCCCAAGCCACTGATGGCATCTTTGTTTATGTGTCTATACTTGTGTGTTTGTGTGTGTATGTGTCCACATGTGTGAGTGAGTGCATGTCGGTGTATGTGCGTGTGTGTGTGTGTGTGTGTGTGTGTGTGTGTGTGTGTGTGTGTGTGTATGTGCATGCTCATGCATATATGTGCGTATGTGGGTATTTCTGCGTGAGTGCGTGTGATTTTGTGTGTGTGTGCATGTGTGTGTGTGTGTGTGTATGTAAGGGAAAGCATACACCATGGAAATAGTACAGAATGGTCTCACCGTGGTGCAGGTACTCACGTTAGCTACTAAGGAGAGGATTTAAAGAGAAAGCCCAAACCTCTTCCAATGGCTGTGTACACAACAGCTTGTGAAACTGATTGTCTCTTAGTTGTGAAGAAGGACTGTTAAATGAAAAACTTGATGGACAGCAGGGAGGGTGAATAAAAAAAGTTCATATAAAGAATATAATCTATGTATACTGAAACAGAGGATATCACCCCATAAGAAATGCTATGTAGATGGTTAAAATAATTTATGTTTTAGAAGAGAGCATAAAGTGACTTTTTGTGGTTCAGTAGCAGAGTACAAGCAAAACTGTTGATAGCTTCCTTTGATCTGAAGGAGGGGAAGATAACATCCGTACATGCAATTAAAATAATACTTCAGTTTCATGAAGTAATTTAGTAAGTGCAGACTCAGTGTAACTTTGATCTTTTCCTTGTTTTACTTCTGGAAATTTCCCTTCAGCAGTGATGAGTAAACGTACATCATAAAGTACATTATTCTGCAATGATCCTGTTCTTTCCCTGGAAGCTCTCCAAAGGTTTGTTTTACTTACATCCCTAAATACAAACCATAATGACACATGATATAGTGTAGGCAAGTAGCCAGTTTCACCTCATTGTTAGAAGGCTGCTGACCTGCACTTACATTTTGACTAATGACTCATACTTCCTGTCCACACGCACTACTTCTTTTCCTGATGTTTACCGGCTACTTGTGTTGTTGCACGTCACTGACAGTTTTTTATTCTCCGGCAGTTGTTCCTGTTGCTGATGATCAAAATATGAAAATCTAGTTAGTTGTGCGACATTCCCCGTGCTTGAATGCAGCTGATTAACAAATCGTGCAGCGGTTAACGTTGTCGCCTCACAGCAAATATGGTTCGATTCTCGGCTGGGGTGCCTTTGTGTGGAGTTTGCATGTTCTCCGTGCGTTCGTGTAGGTTTCTTCCTACAATCCAAAGGCATGCATCAGGAGCGTTTCTCCCCGGAGATATCCGCAGATAATAGGCTCTGTCCTAGTCAGACTTCCTCGATCAACAAGTAATAAATAAACACATAACAATCGGAGTAGGCAAAACAGCTGCAGGCTAATGTACTCGTACTACTTCAGTTTAAAACAAGCCACAGGGTACACTTAAGTGAGGAGTCTCAAGTCTCTCTGTCATTTGGTTCTTTCTACCCAGAAAACAAATTATGTCAAAATTGTACCCTTCAGTTGTGTTGTCTTTATAAACAAGTACACAATCAGAAATGAAAGTTACCATAAATCTAAACAGAAACAATGACTCGTGACGCATCACAGTTTTGAAACTTCTGAAATTGCAGGAAGTGAACTTTTCAAAAATAAGTGTATGTGCATTGTTTCGTTTATTTGCATGCGTTTTGATAATTTGGTTTTCGATGTCAGCAGATATCATTTTCCCATTTTCAGTGACCAAGGTAGAAACGATCTGTAAAAATAATAGCACTATTACAAGTTTATAGAAGGTATAGTAAACACTGCTTTTTACAAGGGGAGATGGAGGGGGACAGGAAGAGAGGGAGAGAGAGAAAGAAACCTACTACTGAGTGTCTAAAAGTAGTTTACAGGTTGCCAGAGTTTAAAAACACTGCAGATAATATTCATTGGTTTTCTATACATAATCCTAGCAGCATTCTCACTGATAATAATTGATATGGTGTACCTATCATGCTGTCTTTGGTTAAGAGTAATGAAAATTACAAGCTGGGTTGAGAAGATGGTTAAGAACACCATGTTTACATCATTTTATGTGAGCAGATAAACCTTTATGTGTTGTAAAATGTATTTCCATAGTAGACTTCCTGCTCTAGGTTGGTATATATGCAAAATATAAATTATGATGTAAATATGCAGTTACAAGCGACATTTTAGAAGCACATGTAATTAAAAAATCAACAGAAATCTGCATGAGAGAATATATTTAGAAATACCTTCATGCTGTTAACACATTAAGAATAGATATAACAAAAATATTGCTGAACTTCTTTTTTAAATGCACATACATATGTGAAATGAGTTTCATAAGTGACAAAGGGTAGACAAATGTTCTTCATGTTGACAATGAAAATGCTTGGGTCTAAGATTTATCATTTCAAAATGTAGTGTCATTATAAATACATAGTAAACTCAATAAAGAAGAGAAAAGGATGACTGTAAGTAGGGTTACAGAACATAGTCAAGAAGGGGTTGGATCTACTGGAGAAAACTTGTAGAGGAACCAATGCATTGGGAGCAAATAACTAGACAGGAAAAGCCAATAGCATGGGATGCAGCCAAGAAGTTTGAATTGCAGGTTAGAGACTGCTTTCCCTATCAGGGACTGATAATCAGAGTACAGGAAGAAAGAAATGGATAGGGGTGCCCTAAGTGAAATACCTGCTGTAGTGGAGTTTTTAGCTGAATCTAGAACTAAAGCTGCTATTAAAAAGGGGATAATTAGTTGTGCATATAAAATATCACATGGTAAGTATTAGAAACAATCAGAGGAGGCTCGAAAAGATTGGGAAGAGAGAGAAAAGAAATGTAGTTTACAAGGAAACAACTGGAAGTTTTATATATATATATATATATATATATATATATGGTTCCAAGTATGATATATATATATATGGTTCCAAGTATGCAACAACGTCCAGAAGGTTTATGAGTTTTGCTTGGAAGTGTATGACTAGACATTTTTATACCTCAAATAAACTTTCCTTAGGTAGGCAGCAAATGGTGGAAGTGTGATGGGGAAGAAAGAGATAATAGGAACATTCTTTTTTAGTGCAGTGAGTTAGCAGAGTTTAAGAATGTCCTACTGAGTACTCTGTCAGAAATATTGGGGAACAAATGGCTTTAACTAGCGAAATTAATATTTTGAGCTGGGACACATGATTTGAATTGCCTAGACAAGTAAGCCTTGTTAAGTTTAATTCTGTTAGCTACCAAAAAAAGCAATTACTAGAAAATGGGAATCAAAATCCAAACTAAATGTATTGAAGTACTGAATATTGCAAAAGAGATAAAAGAACTGGAAAAGGGATCTTTATAAAAGGGAAAGAGCAAATTACATAGAAATAAAAATAATTTGTGGGCACTATACATGCATAATAATGTCAGAAAGAAGAGAGAGCTTTAAGGGAAGGCAGCAATTGAGTAATTTATATAATGTTGGACTGGAAAATAGTTGTTAAAAAGAAGAAAGAAAACAGATATGTAATATATAATGTATGCAAATGAAAAAATGTTAATATTGTTTTTCTTCCCTAATAATGTCTTGAGAGATAATTTAATAAAAGCGCTAAAAAAATAAAGAAGCGATAAAACATTTCCTACTACTGAGCAGCATCAGAGCTATGAGTATCTTGAAATCTGCTGGGGAACTAATGTTACATCTGTCAGACAAACTGCCCTCCCTGCTTTGTAATAATACTTACAAAGATGTGTGGGACTTTAACTGTAGACAATTCTCTTCACATGCCTGCTTAACGCTATTTTAGGGCAGGCCAGGTACACATTGATAATATCTTGACAGGATAAGTGAAGATTGTGAGGATAAAATTGACCCTTTACTGACTTACCTTTGCCAGTCTGTTAATGAAAAGAGTGACAGCTGCACTGACTACACAAGCACTGAATGTGAACATTCAGACTTTTGTGTGTTGATAGTAGTTTGTCAATGACAGAGAGAAGCTGCTGTCAGATGGAGGATCTCAGGAACAATCTTTAAGTAACCAACCACATGCATGGAGCAAGCCCGTTAATGCTCTACAGTGTAGAGCAGTGCAATCACAGCTCCAAAAAATGCACATAGAAGAAAATTGTGATACCGAAAGTATTCAGACTGTTTTTATAAAATGGGAAAGGATCGCTAAGCAGTC
This sequence comes from Protopterus annectens, assembly GCF_019279795.1. Lineage (NCBI taxonomy): Eukaryota > Metazoa > Chordata > Ceratodontiformes > Protopteridae > Protopterus > Protopterus annectens. The sequence continues at coordinate 259,425,637 of NC_056738.1, forward strand.
ACACTGCTAGTTACCCGTACACCACATCTGTTCTGCCATAAGAAAGGAAACAGTCCACTTAAACCTTACTTTCAGTCAAAGATCCTTTCACCCTCTCAGACTTCAAAATCCCAAGGACAACAATTTTTTTCATCTCACTACTAACACTGCCCTGCAATGGAAAACAATTATGCAGTAAGCTTTATTATTATGTATTTATTTATTTGTTTAGATTTGTTAATCCGCATAAAACACTGATACAAAAGGACAAATATCAGAGTCATCCATGGAAGAAAAACAAAAACGTACAGTAACAATAACAATTACTAAATGGTATAATCGTAAACAGTAAAGACAATGAAATTGTTCAACCATAAATAGATAAAACATTACAATAATGATCATAGCAATGAAAGCAAGAATCAAATCGAATGGAAAAATCAGATAAAAAAATGAAAGATAAAAAAGTAGTGCGGAAAATGAAAGCACTTCCATATAACTTTAACAGAAAAAAGAGAAAATGCATTCAAATAACTTGGTGGGACCAAAACCGCTATCAGAAAATCGAAAGCCAGTAAAACATGAAAAAATGTGTTATCTTCTTATTCGATACAGCATGGTAAACCAATGCATATATAAATTTGCCAAAACTTTATATTTTGTAAAGAAATTATCAACACACTATATATGGACCACAACTACTTAAATATACATCAAATTTGTGCAACTCAGACCAAAATATCATTTGCAAGAACAACTGAAAAACATTTATGAATAACACTGGGCAACAGTACAAAATAACAAAAGAATGGGAAAACTTGGTCCTTTAAATGACTAACTTGATAATTTCATACCAGAATTCACTTGATAATTTCATACCAGAATTCTACATAGTTAAATATCTTGACAGGATAAGTGAACAAAAATCAAATAGCTATCCATGTGTAAGATCAGTTTTTATTCATTCATTTCAACTATAGCTGTTGTAAAACATAACAACTTCAGCTCGAATTTTCAATATCCCATCTATGGTCAACTATCACTTGAACCATGCTACATAATCATTTGAAAGTGGTGCCTGTAAAATGAGTATTCTGACAATTTATTTTATTTATTTATTTTACATTTGTTAACCGGGCTAGTCTAACTGGATATATTTCCATTTTCAGCAGAGGCTCGGGGAGAAAAGCTCCACATATAGACAAAAGAGATACAACATAAGCAAAAATAACAGATTAAAATCTGGTAGGACGTAGACAATGAACATTGTTAAAAAAATAGGACTTTAACTTCCTAGACAAGGTAATGAACAACATATTAAACATTATTTAATATTTTAAAACCAAGAAGAGAAAGTGTAAAACCAAGGAAAAGAGAAACAATAATAGAAAGAGAGAGCAGATTTATTAAAGATATATACTGTCTGGAAAAAAGACATAGCCATATGGAGGAAGGATATATGGGAGAAGTCCATATACGGTGGAGAAAGTAAGCTATGAGAGAAAGCAGGAGGCACAAAAGGAGAGGGAGAGAGAAAAGAGAGTTAACTAAGGAAGTTAAATTTTTAATCAGGATTAGAGCAGGGACACATCCAGTGGCTTTTAAGGTAGATTCTGAGTTTTTGTTTAAACAGAACAGTAGATGCAATGGAAGTAAGTTCGGTAGGAAGTTGATTCCAGTGTTTACCAATGGAATTCGAGAAAAGGGAATCACCAGCTAGGTTATTAGATTTGGTTAAGGTAACTAGCAGTTTGCTTGAAGAGCGGAGTGAGTTCAGATTAGAGTAAGGGGTTAAAAGGTTAGAAAGTACAGGTGTGTTATAAGGTTGGTAGAAAGCTCTTTGGACAAATGTAAGTTGGAAAAGAAGCAACATGTTTGTCAGTTCAAGCCAGTTAAGTTGCTGCAGGTTCAGACAGTGGTGAGTTCTAAATTGCTTACCAGTAACAAATCTAGCTATATTATTGTAAGTGGTAGACAGTTTAGAGAGATTGTTTTTCTTAAGGTTAGTATAGATTGGTGAGGCATAGAGAAGAGTGGAAATAAGATGAGAGTGGGCAAGAGTAAGTTTGGCTGGGGAGGTTAAGAAAGTTTTAATTCTATAGAGAGAGCCAAGTTTCCTGTTTACAGATTTAATGGTATTGTTGATATGACAGTCAAAGGAAAGATTGTTGTCAATCGTGACACCTAGCAGTTTAGTAGTAGAGTCAGGTGATATAAGGGTTCCATTATTAGATAAGATAGTGAAGTCTAATGTGAGGGATCTGGTAGTAGGTTTAAAGAGTAGGAGTTTAGTTTTTTTTGCGTTTAGGAGTAGGCAACGTTTTAGGAACCAAGTTTCAACTTTGGAAAATATAGCTGGAGTATTAGTTTAAAGTTCAGAAATGGATTTAGCAGAACAAATTAGTGTGGAGTCGTCAGCGTATTGTATGCATGTAGCCTGGGGAATAGCTAGTTGTAAGTCATTTATAAAGAGGGAGAAAAGAAGAGGTCCGAGAATAGAGCCTTGGGGGACCCCAAGTGAAATTGGGAGAAGAGATGAGAGTTTGTTATCCCAGAGGACAGCCTGTTTCCTGTTAGTGAGAGAGGAAGTAAACCAGTGGATAGCCTTAGATTCTAAGGAAAGAGATTCGAGAATTTTTAAGAGGAGAGAAAATCCTATAAAAAATTCCACATAGTTAAAAAGTTATAATATCACAAAACAATCATTTAGCTAAAATGGGCTCACCTTTTTTGTTAACATAATTTTTGACAAGGAGATATTCTAGTACAAGAAGCCAAACAGGAAAACAAAAGAGATGGAAAAAAATCACCCTAGGCTTTCCAGTTGGAGAACTGGATCATAAACTAAGGGGAGAGGGTGGGACGGGGATTAGGTTGGATATTCTATTCAGGAAGGGAATGGGTGAGTTTACAAAAGATACCAAAGGCATCAAGAAAAAGAACATACCAGTATACAAAGTCATCTGCCATTCTACATGTGTTTTTTATATAGCATAGTACTGAATATGACCGCAGCACATTGCCATCATTATCAGAGGGAGGTCTGACCAGACCACAAATGCAATAGAACAAATGTCTTGTGTGGTGAAATATATGTTATTATTATTATTATTTCTTCTTATACAATGACCACTCAATATAGATATATTCTCAACTGATTATATATTTCCCACACTCAGGTAAAGCCAGATACCCACATTTCCACTGGATATTAGCTGTATTAAGCAACCAAAACAATTCAAAACTGCTACCAAAAACTTTCTAAAAAACACCTGGACCTGCCACTGCACATACCCTCCTTAACTGTCTACCTCACCTCTTGAGCTGCTTCCTGCCTACCTCTCCCTCCTTTTTTCCTATCCTTACCTAACAACTGTAACTGTGAATCCTACTTGTAACTAGCTTAAACTACCTGTACTGTCTACTCTAATATGTTTATTCTATGTTCCTATGTAGCTACAGCCTTAGTGACAGTATTCTTGATAAGACTGTTTAAGTTTGTGTATAATCTTGGTACCCTTACATATATTAGTTGTACATTGTAAATTACGTACTAACTTTTTAGTAGTGTACTGTAGGGTTCCTATTATGTACGTGAATGCTTAAAGTTGCAAACGCTGTTTAATCGAACATGTTTACCAAAAATGGCAAAATTCCGAAAGCACGGAACATGATTTTTTTCCCCAGGAAAAAAAATCACTGGGCCTTTTTCGGGACTTTGCCATTTCCTCAACTGTGGTGCAAACTCGGAGTTGGTATATATATATATATATATATATATATATATATATATATATATATATATATATATAGGGGGGCTATTTTGTATTTTTTTTTTTTTTTGTTTATGGATCAGCGATTTTTTCCCCTGCATTTTAGATTTTCGAAGTGTTTGGGCCGATTATACAGCATTCACAATTTCAAGCGTTCGCTGATATAATATAGACCCTGTACTGTACTTTTCATTTGTGTTATCCGAGGAGCTTTTCTCCCCTGGCCTCTGTTGATGAAGGGCTACAGCTCAGTCAGACTAACCTGGTCAACAAATATCAAATAAAATTTAATGGTAACCAAGTTTAATGCAACATGCCAGAATATAGCAGTGAAGTATCTGTAAACCCTACTTCATGCTCGTGTATAAAATGTTATGTCAGTCTACCTTTGAGAGCTCTTAATAGATCTTCTAGGCTATTATAATAAGATGTGCAGGTGTAAAATGCACCTGAAATTGCCATTATGTACATTAAAGATGATAAAGCATCAAAATGCTTAATATGTCTGCAGGACATTGACCCATGCTTGCAATAACAATAATGTTATTTTGGTTTGTGAAATGTACAACAGGTTTATATCTGATATAATGGTACCTGAGTGCACAGCATTCTCTACCTTGGGCAGAAGCTCTATACTCACCCTAATGGAAAAGTAGGACAATGCAACATGCCATACCACGCCAGGGAAATACCCAGGAAACCCTACTTTTCATACCTTAGAATAAAATGCAACATTCCAGTCCACTTAGAGATTTTTAACAAAACATTTAAAAACTACAATGGAATAATCCGGTAAAAATGCATCTAAAAATCTAATTATATCCTTAGAGACAACAATGTAGCTAAATGCTGACTTTGACTGTACAGCAACGTCCCCATTGCAATTTTGATAATTGATGACATGCTTGTGGTGGTTAGAACATTGCTTTGATCAGTTTAAATATTACAATTTTTCTTCTGATGAACAGATTCCTCTTTAAAGAATGTATTTTGAACATATCCTACAACTTTCATCCACAGTAGAAGTCATAGACTTACCCATACTTGAAGTCAAATGCAATGCACCATGGAAGCTTGTCACTGTCAAGTAACTGCAGGTGTGGATGTCTAAGAAGTGGGACCTCAGTCTGCCTTTATAGTTGCTTATAAAACATGCAAGAAATTATCCTTTATCACTCAAGTACATAGTGCAGATATGGGTGCCATCATTCCCTTAGGGATTAAAATGTTACTCATTTCTGAATTTGATAAAAAGCATTGTCCCCCACTCCCATTCTCAAAACATAGGGAGTTCTAGCCATTTTTGAAGTTACAAAAGTGTTGACTTATATGAGTATGCAAACAGATTTTACCTCTGTTGTAATAAAAAATCAAGAGATAAATTCTGGACATGCGCTGAACACCTCACAATTAAGGAAAGCCACATGCCTATAAAAAATACGTATAAAGCAACATGGAAGACTGTCACTGTGAATTGACTGCCCCCGCCTATATCTACAAGGCAATATCTCTTTCCCTTTTTGAGAGGTCTTGACAAATCTTTCTGGGAATTGGCAACATACACAGAGATTCAAAACAAATCTATAAACACCATTTTTCCGTGGAGCTTAGTGCTGAATCTGAAACCATCATATTGTACATTGTGTCATGGCATTTTCCACTGAGTTAACGTGAATTTTTTTTAGAGAAAAATACATTATTTTAATTTTAATACAATGAACATTTATATGTTGCATTTTCATCCAGAATAAGTGCAATGTATTCACCACAATGGAAAATGAGTGCAATCTAATTTGTCAGAAAGCCACAGTGAAATACCTGTAAAACCTACCTTTGGCACTAATATGTAAAAGGCCATAGATTAATCAACCTTATAAAGTTCATTATAACTCATTTAGGGAATTACAGTATGCCACTTAGGCAAAACATGCACCTAAGTTTGCTGTTATACCATTATAGATTTCAAAAAAATTCAGTGCTTTATTTGACTGCATCACATTGGCAGCTTCATCCCAACACTACGTTGCTTGTATGTGCTAACCTTAACCCTAATATTGCCCCTGCCCCAACCATCAAACCCAATAACGTATGAAAAACCTTTTCCTTAACAGTACCACTATACAGGGTACTGGAACTCACTTCCCATACATAAGCACACAGACACAATGCTAAAAGTATGACCTTACCTACCATTACTGTACTCCTAACCTGCTAAAACTTGCACACACAGTCCCATCCTAATCTAAACACACAAAAGCACACATACAGCATTCTGACTATACTCTTACCTTGCCCTTTCTCTAAACCTAAGCAGCAAACACACACACACACACACACACACACGCACACACACACACACACACACACACACACACACACACACACACACACGTACATGCACGCACAAACACATAATGCAAAATCTGTTGGCAGATCTGAAAGTTTCAGCATTATCAAAAACAATTACTTACTTAAACGAAAGACAAACACACAACAACAAAGACTGAGTGACAAACTCGATATTCAACATCTACCACTTTTGACAAAAACAACCACTGGTTAACTGTCAAAAAAGTATCAGTTCAGTAGAATTTTCTGCTGCCTTTACCCATTGTGTACCATTGTCTAACACTCAAAGTGTATCTAAAGACTTTTTCTGTATGGATAGTGTGAAAGCACAGAAATAATATAACAACATGAAAGCTAACACATCAGCTGAATCCTCACTGTGTTTTGAAAAATACAGCAAATATGAGTTTTGGCTAATGTCTTACACAAACTAGCAGAATGCAGATCGTGCCTCTTTTAACAGGCTATACCGCCTTTGATTGTCTGAAGTATTTGTTGAAGTGTCTGCATCTGCTTAAACTACCCTGTCTGCATTACAAATGCATAAAATGATCAGGATTCAATTATAATTCATGCTCAGAACAATTTAGATCATTGTAGAATGGTAACTTTGAAGGCTAGGAGGAAATACTACAGTCCAAGAAAGTAAATCTAAGGATCTGGATGTGCTGAGTCTACTGTGCAGCTCTCTAGTTAGATTTTTTGTAGATTTAGGGCCAAAATTCGGAAAGGTCAACGTAACTAGCAGCATTAATTTTGCTGAAGGTGTACAGAGGAATTTTACCAAGATCTAAAGACAATTGTAGATCTTTAGTTAGGAAAGAAATTGCAGGTTGTGTCATTTGCACTTTCATAAGAAGATGGGATGAATGCAACATTATTTGAGAAAGTTGGCTGGTTAAGGGTTAGGTGAGTAGAGTGTGAATGAAAGGAAGAATGGTAGTGAAGAAAGGAACATGAAAGGCAAACATGCATAACAAACGATGAGGAATACTTTTGATAGGCCATCCTCTATGCTGCTGGTAAAAGCACAACTGCTTTCAGTAGTGTTTGCATTAGATGAATGAAAAACAGGTGGAATGATCCATTCTAACTAAAAATTGGAAAGGGCCGATGGCACAGTAGCATCATTTCCTTCATTTTATCCATGTGTTTGGATGAAAAGGGTACTCACACAGTTTTAACAACAAAGTTTATGTGATGTTGACTGTAGAAGAAAAGTTATAACATGATGTGGGAATGCATGGTCCCCTTTTTGGTACAGCTGAAGTACTAAATAAATGAAAGATGACAAGCATAACTTATTTCCACTTTAGATGGTAGAGAAGTTTGGCTAGGACTTCTTTCACCAAGTGAATGATTCTGGACAGCACAACTTTTACCTTGACAACAAGTTAATGTTAATAGAGTTAGCTTTCTTTAGATTCTAATAACAACAACAAATCCGTTTGATAAGGCACCAAACAACTACTAATAAAACTTTAAAGGTGCCAGTATGAGCAAGTAGCTGCACAATAAGCCCAACACATGAAACAAAATGCTCACAAAGAGTATGTTACTCCAGTCTCTTTATTGTTAAGCACTTTCTTCCCCAGTATACACCTCGGGGACTTCCTCAGAACAAGAAACATAAGAAATTACATTGCTCCAAGTCAATACCCTTTATATGCAATGAAACAATCAATTAATCAATTATTCTCCCACAATTTCAAAGACAGACATTAAAACATTAAAAACCTTTGTACTTTAAATATACACACAAAAAAATTAGAAAATGTTGAATTTTACATTTTTAAAAATAATATACAAAATACAATAAAAATTCAGATGTTTAAAGCTCTTTTTCTTAGAACAGGAACCAGGGAAATATCATCATAATCTAATAATCCAATAAAACTCTCTAAGATCAACCTGAAGCTCCCACCAACCACCTCTAAAATTCCTTGGGAAAACTTCTAAAATGCCAAACTTAAATCTTGTATCTCCCTCACATGCTAATGTGTGCCTATACAATGTATTATTCACATTCTCCTTATTAATGGCATAAAGGTGTTCATATATTCTGGTCTTAAAGTTCCTTTCCGTTTTGCCAATATAGTAATATGAAAATGTTTGGCAAACTGAAATATATATAACACCTCTCGTATTACAATTACCCTTGTGTAGAGGAATGCCCCTAACATGCCCGGCTATCAGGACCACATCACTATCTAAGATGTAGGGGCATTGATTGCAACTACCACATTTAGTAGTTCCTTTGATAAACATAGTCTTGTTAATGAAAGTGTGCTCTGTCAAATATTTAAAATTTCTCCCAGCTTTGTATATAAAGCTTGGTGTCTCACCAAGTATGTGAAAAATATCAACATTTCCTTTGAACATAGGCCAATTCTTCTTTATAATGTCTCAATGCAAGTTCCCCTGAACCATAAGGGATGACCATATTAGTGTCAAAATTGACCCTATGAGTATGTTGACTACCCATTTTTTGAATGGTCACACCACTTCCCAATAAGGGCTTATATTTTGAACCCCATCCTTCCATCATTCCTTTTGTTACTTCTTCAAGAAGTCCTTTTGGGTACCCCCTTACCCTAAACATTTCTGTTATGTTAGAAACTTCTTCCAAGAAGGTGTCATATGTAGAACACATTCTTGTAACCCTTACCAACTGCTCATTATAGCTGTTTCTCTTCATACGAAAGGGATGACTACTCTGAAAATCAAGGTAGCTGTTGGAGAAGGTGTCTTTTTGAAATATTCTAGAGGCAAATTTCTTGTTGGCTGTGTCCTTAGAAATAATCACATCCAAATACTCAATTTTCTCACTAGAATGTTTGGCTGTAAAATTAAAAAATGGACATATCTGATTGATGTGGTCCAAAAAAAACATCAATGTCCACATTTGAATCATTCCATAAAATAAACACATCATCCAGAAAGTGATAGTATGTACACCATAAAGGTTTAAAAGCACTTGTGAAGATATGTTTCTTTTCCCATGCATATAAAACCAAACTGGCGTAAATGGGGGAACATGTTTCCCCCATTGCTACCCCTTGTGTTTGCTTATAGTATTCGCTCTCAAATGTGAAATAATTATTAGATAGAATGTGATCCATAACAGCCATCAAAACATTCAACATAATATCAGAAAATGTAATGAGGTCTCTAACTGCTTCAAAGAATAAATCCAAACCCTCCTTGTGAGGGATGGAAGTGAATAAGTCCACTATATCAACAGTGAAAAAATAACACTATAGTTGTACCAAGACCCATTAAATTTAGACAGAAAGTCCCAAGAATCCTTTAGCAAATAGTCTACTAAACCAATCATGTCCTTAAGAATTCTATCTACAAATGTACAAAGGGTGTATGTGGAACTATTTTGTGCTGAAATAATGACCCTAAATGGGGGATCATCTATGCACTTGTGTACTTTTGGGATGCCAAAGGCTGTTGGGATAAGTGGATGTTCAGAAGTCAGGAAGTTAAATAAATCCTCTGAAATGGCTCTTTGTAACAGCAAATCTTCTAAAAATAGTTGGATTTTCCTATGTGCTAACATGACTTCTTTTCTAGATGCAACCTGATATTTCTCATTGTCAGCAAAAATCGTAAGATTGTTAATATAATCAATACTGTTAAACAAAACAACCCCCCCACCCTTATCGGGTTTCATAATTCTTAGCTCTTTGTTTGTTCTAAATTGTTTAAGTAAAGTGTGTTCTTCAATACTGAAATTAAAATGTTTTTCAAGCCTAAAGTGTTTAAACTCATTCTGAATATCTACTTCACAAGATTTTTCAAAAGCTAGAATAAGGGGGTGCAGTGGTGGATTAAAACAACATTTCTTTTTCAATTTAAATTTGTCTTCCTTTCCATGGAGATCCTGTCCCTTGAACAAAAGTTTAAAATGTAGTTTCCTAGTAAATAACTTCAACTCAGTAATAACATCCACCGTGTTTAGTCTGAAGGTAGGGACAAACTTAAACCCTTTCCTAAATAAAGAAAAATAGTTTATATCCAAAACCGAACCATTATAATTGTAGATCTTAAACCCTTCATAAGAATCACATTTGCCATTATTAGTTAGCACAATATTAGACTGTATGTCGATACCATTTACTTGTATTGGTTTCTGAATCCCCCCTTTTGTTGCCTCTGTTGTTTCTTTATACATGAGTCTCTCCTAAAAAAGCAATGTGCCTATTCTTATTTTCCAAACACTCTGATCTTCTCAATACGGGAAAATTGGCTTCATATTGGTCTACACCCTGATCATAATCATTCGTATTCTCATCGGTCTGTATATCTTCACCTAATGGTGGTAAATATTGGTCAAAACCTCCGTTGTAACCCGCCTGTTTAAAACCATTTTGCAAACCAATAAACCATTTTGGTAGAACATACACTTGTTTTTTAAATAGTCATTTTCATCCCTTAAAAGTTTCTTACTCTTACACTCTAAGTTCAACTTTACATTATTGTCCACTTTTTCAAAAATTCTCTCATATCGCACCTTATTCACATCAAACAATAAATCATTTGTAAGCATATTATTAATTTTATCTAAATCATCAGTCATTATTTTAATACGCTTGTTATTTGTTTTTATAATAAATTCCATCAATTCTAACCCAAAGCTGTCAAATAGAGCAAAAAATTCATCTGTATCACAATTGTTTGCATCCATGCCGTTAGGAAATTTATATAGTCTAAGCCCTTTAGGGACATGGCTTTTCTTAAGGCTTTCTTCTAAGTACAAATTGTCACATTGTATGGCACGTACCTTCAACATAGTGTTCTCAAAGTCCCTCACAGTGGAATTAAAGGATTTATATATTCTAATCCACAAACTTGCTGTGTGTCTCTTACTGGAAAAAAAATGTCCCTCATAATCCATTCTTTAAAGAAAATGGATGCCGAATGGCCATCTGCTGGGTTGGAAATGATTTCTTCACTATTATTCAATCATATACTGCCCTCTTGTGGATTTTCAATAACAACAGCTTGATTTCCGTGCCTAGCATGGCCGCCTGTTGAGTTAGGCTTCTTTGAAGTGTTTGTTTGTGATCTTATACTGCCCTCTTGTGGATTATTGAAAAAGTCACCTTGGTTTACAAGCCTAAGGATAAGGTGAAAAATCCTTTCTCCGAACATCATTTTGGCTGGATGTATTCAAAGTATTGTTGCACATAACATACACCCTCTTGGTCAACTCGGCAACCTGTTGGGACAAAACAGCAATCAGGGAAGCTAGATCACTGTTGGTAGCTGAAGTGTTGACCGGAGAACAAGATAAACCATCCATTAACACAGACACAGATCTCCTTCCTCCATTAACATCATTGGTTTCGTCCATTGTTCTGTTCAAAACTCAATTACAGAACAAAATGAAATAAAACAACAGGTGGCTGTTCCAAAAGTGTAAAAACACAGTACAAAGTCAATTTTAGCCACAAAATATCTGTTGTTGCGAGCCTCAAATACTGTGCCAGCCGAGAAGCACTGCTCAAAGCCAAACAGACTTCAAACACCAATAACAACAACAAATCCGTTTGATAAGGCACCAAAAAACTACTAATAAAACTTCAAAGGTGCCAGTATGAGCAAGTAGCTGCACCATAAGCCCAACACATGAAACAAAATGCTCACAAAGAGTATTTTACTCCAGTCTCTTTATTGTTAAGCGCTTTCTTCCCCAGTATACACCTCGGGGACTTCTTCAGAACAAGAAACAGACAAAATTACATTGCTCCAAGTCAACACCCTTTATATGCAATGAGACAATCAATTAATCAATTATTCTCCCACAATTTTAAAGACCGACACTAAAACACTAAAAACCTTTGTACTTTAAATATACACACAAAAAACTTTAGAAAATGTTGAATTTTACATTATTAAAAATAATATACAAAATACAATAAAAATTCAGATGTTTAAAGCTCTTTTTCTTAGAACAGGAACCAGGGAAATATGATCATTTAACCCTGGTTCAACAGTGGCATTTAATCTAATAATCCAATAAAACTCTCTAAGATCAACCTGAAGCTCCCACCAACCACCTCTAAAATTCCTTGGGACAACTTTTAAAATGCCAAACTTAAATCTTGTATCTCCCTCACATGCTAATGTGTGCCTATACAATGCATTATTTACATTCCCCTTATTAATGGCATAAAGGTGTTCATATATTCTGGTCTTAAAATTCCTTTCCGTTTTGCCAATATAGTAATATGAACATGTTTGGCAAACTGAAATATATATAACACCTCTCATATTACAATTACCCTTGTGTAGAGAAATGACCTACCATGCTTGGCTATCAGGGCCTCGTCGCTATCTAAGATGTAGGGGCATTGATTGCAACTATCACATTTAGTAGTTCCTTTGATAAACATAGTGTTGTTAATGAAAGTGTGCTCTGTCAAATATTTAAAATTTCTCCCAGCTTTGTATATAAAGCTTGGTGTCTCACCAAATGTGTGACACCAGGCATTTTTTAAAGTATTCAGTTGTATTTATTACTGCTGGTAGTAACTTGATTAAAGTGTAGCTATCATTTCTAAGTCTTTTGGATTAAGCACTTGGGCTTCAGACCAGTTGTTTTACATTAGGAAGGTTTGTGGCCTGCACTGTGGTGGCAGGACAGGCAGCTTACATCCTTCTAAGTTAGGAACTGCTGATTGAGAGCTCAGTGTCTGTTATTCTAAAAGTGTATTAGTTCTGGTTTAAGCACTTGGGCTTCAGGCCAGTTATTTTACGTTAGGAAGGATTGCGGTCTGCACTCTTGTGGGAGGAGAGGCTGGACTCTGCCCTTCTGAGCTGAATAAGCGACTTTTCTTGATACTAAGTATAATTTTTGTTGCTTTCCACATCTGAATACCTAGCGACTGTATTTCGCCTGCCTTTCTGTTACACTGAAGCTGTTTTTACTGCATTTAACTTAATATTGCACTTGGAATCCTTGTTTGTTACTATTTGACTGTATTTGTAGCAAATTCTTCTGTGTAAGCTGTAGTAGCTGATTCATAGCATTTATAAGTGTTTGCTGTACCTGTTTCTGCCTGTTCTGTGAAAAAAAGAAAAAAAAAAAAAGAAAAAAATATCTCTTGTTTTTCCTGCTTTACTAGTTTAGTCCAGTTTCAGAGTTGCTGATTCCTGGGCTTTGGTTGTAGTTCCTGTGTACTGTTTCCTTGCCTTATTTGGGGAGAGGAAGTTACCTTGCTTACCAGTGGGAGTGGGAAGCATTGAGCTGCCTTTTGTCCAGTTTTGTGAGGTTTCAGCCAGTAACTAGTAGTTTATTGGTCGTTTTGGGCCAGTTTCTAGCTTTTCCAGCCCCCTGGTATAAAACGCTGTAAACGCTAAGCGTGATTTAGAGCGGAGCTGCCACTGTTGCACACTAGGGCAGCGCCGGTTAGGCAGGTTTAAACTATTCGGGCTACCTAAAGTCCACTCTTCAAATTTTCCCTTAAAACTACCTTCCTCGAACTATACTACTGATCTAATCAGCTTATCCTATAACTAAAAAGATCATCTCCACTTGACTCCAAGTAGACTATTCTCTATCTGTTAAACCTAGCACTTGCTCCTACAGTACTTATTACCTTGATACGGCACTCTTGTCATAGATAGTACCCCAAAAAGGTAACCCCCCATTTCTCGGTCACCCACGTCCCCTGAATCTTTTTAAAGTTTTTGTCTATCCTTCTAGCATGTCGAGGATCAGTTGCTAGTGTCCTCTCCTGCTCAGCTGGTGAACCTGGGAATACTGAGGCAATGTTACAATTGCCTCATGTACACAGACAACCCTCTCCTCCTCCCACAAAACACAAATACATGCGAGATGCAACTATACGGCCAAACTGGAGGCTGAGCTCTCTCAACACAGGACTGGCAAGACCAGTCAGGAGGAGAAGGTTACCACACACACTATAGACCCAGTCTCACATAGCACCATTACAACCTCAAATCATACACATAAACACACAAAGACATACTGGAGGCTCTGATCAAAAATCTACCAAAACAGCAGAGGCCACCAAAGCAGACACCCAAACAACCACCACCTCAGAACACAACACCTGCAACACATAGACCTCACAGTCAGAGTGTCAAACAGTCACAGCCCTTAAGGCCAAACACAATGCCAGACACACTAGTCATTGGTGACTCCATAGTCAGACACACTGATGTCCCGCTCACCAGACTGAGTAAGGAGAAGGTCACAGTAAGCTGCCTGTCGGGCGCTAGAATCCGCCACATAACGCAAGCACTCAGGTCTCTCAACAGCAAGTACAAATATGACTCAGTCATTGTCCACGCTGGTGTAAACGACCTGAGACGCACTCCTTGGACTACATGAAAAGAGACATTGAGGAGCTCTCTGACTATGTAGCCCAGGCAGGTATGACCCTGACCTTGAGCAGTATCCTACCTTCACCAAGAGTGATGCCACAATACAGAGATAAGATGATCAGCTTTAACAATTGGCTTAAACACTGGTGTCATTCAAAGGGGATCCAGTATCTGTCTGCCTGGGATGACATGCTGGACAAGCCACGCTGCTTCGCAAGGGACGGCTTGCACCTGTCACCCTGGGATTCCGGATATTGGCAAAGGCTCTTGCCACCCCATAGTGCCTTTTTAGGCAAGGCTCAAATTCTAAACCTACCACCCTAGAACACAAAAGGAAAAAACTAAGGGTAATGCTGCTCAATGCCAGAAGTCTCAATCTCAAAATGCACGACTCGAGGCCCTTCTCAGTATGGAGAACATCGATGTCTGTGCTGTGACAGAAACCTGGTTCAAGGCTCCTGAGAGCACCCCAGCGCTATCAGGTTTTACCTCATATCATGCGTTCCGCCCCAAAATCCGGACAATACCAAGAAAGGAGGGGTATCCATATTCATTAAGGACACCCACACCTCAAGACTGGTGGCAACGCACGATGCATCGGAGACCATCCAGGTGCAATTAACCATAGGCAAGACTGCTCTGCAAATTGTAGCATGTTACAGGCCACCCTCACAAACTCAGGAACCTCACATGGCCTTCCTGAAAACACTAGAGGGGATAAATGTATCACCAAACACCATCATACTAGGTGACTTCAATTACCCTAATATAGACTGGGAACACTACTCAAGCCCAAACACCCTAGCCCAAAAGTTCCTGGAATTTATAAACTCAAATGCCATGGAACAACTAGTCACCATCCCCACAAGAGGAGATAACATACTTGATCTCATCATCACGAACATGGGAGCACAATGTTCAACACCGAAGTATACACCTCACTGGTGAGATCAGATCACAAACTAATCTCGCTGGAGGTCCTCATCCCACCCCACCTGAAATAAAAAAGACCACAGTAAAGAACTTCTCAAAAGCCGACTTCACACTTCTAAAGACTAGTGTGGTCTCCTTTAAGGCCCCCGAGCTGGTGGAAAACAGTACTCAAGCCGCTGAATCACTTACAGACGCCTTCTACCAGCACCTGCAGGACTGCATGGATAAGGCAATCCCAAACAAAACAAAGACTCTTAGTACCAAAGGCAAGCGTCCAGTCTGGTGGACCCCAGCCATAAACAAACTCTACAATAAAAGGAGGAAGCTACTACAAGATACAGCAAAATCCTTAAAAGGTAAGACACCCTTGATCACTATAAGTAAAAAACTAAGAGCTCTCATAAAATCATCCAAAGCAAATTTCGAGAGAAAAATAGCTAAAGACTCAAAAGACAATCATAAGGCCTTCTTTAGCTATGTTAGACACCTAGGAGGAAACTCCCAGATATGCTCAGAACTAGTTCAAAATGATGTGAAGATTACTGATCCTACAGACATTGCCAACATACTGGCTGACAGGTTCAGTGCAAACTTCTCCCTCCCCCAAAAGGAGAGATATCTATACCAAACGATTGCACGCCCGCAAACATCTCCAGCGCCCAAGTGAGAACTGCTCTCTCCAAAGCAAAAAACACAGCATCCATGGGACCTGATGGTGTCCCCGGCTGTGTGCTCCACGAACTCAATGAGGAATTAAACCCACAGCTAGGACAGCTGTTTAATCAAAGTCTTACCTCTGGATACGCACTCCAGGAGTGGCGCACTGCAACTGTGGTCCCACTTCACAAAGGCGGTGCCTCCACCGACCCTGGAAATTACCGGCCCATTAGCCTGACAAGCCTTATCTGCAAAGCCATGGAGAGGATCATAATGGACCTCATAAATAAAGACATAGGGAATTTGCAGACTTTGGATCCAACCCAGTTTGGCTTTGTCAAAGGCAGATCATGCCTTTTAAACTTGGTTGACTTCTTCGAAACAGTCACCAAAGCCATTGACGAGGGAAAGGCAGTCCATACAGCCTACCTCGATCTGGCTAAGGCCTTCGATACAATACCCCACTCGGGTATCATTGAAAAACTCATCAGCTTAAATGTTAACCCATACATCACAAGATGGGTTGCAAACTGGCTGAGTGACAGAACCCACAGGGTCAGAGTTGCTGGCGCCATGTCAGACTCAAAACCTGTCACAAGTGGTGTCCCACAGGGCTCAGTCCTGGGCCCACTCTTGTTTGGCATCTACTTTTCCAGTACAAGCAAACACAGGAGGGTTATGGCTGACAAAGTTTGCAGATGACTGCAAACTGGGCCATAGTAGAAAACACATCTGACACAGATATCCTTCAGAAGGGTCTCACAGAAACGGATAACTGGTGCCAGAGCCACGGCCTGAAGTTAAATGCCAAAAATGCATAGTCATACCCTTTGGGAAAAACAAGGTTACCCCTAGCTACCAAATAGGTGGCAATCCACTGAGCACAGAAGAAGTTATCAGGGACCTGGGGACCCAGGTTGATAGTAGTCTGTCATTCGACACCCATGTAGCTAAAGTAGTTAGGAAGACTTTCTACATTGCCCACCTTATCATGAAGGGATTCTCATCTAGATCAAGGAGGTCATAGTCTCCCTTTATTCATCACTCATCAGACCAATGATTGAGTACAATGCCCCATTTGGGATGTATCTGACCCGACACCTGCAGCAGCTGGAGAGGCCACAAAAGTTCCTCACCAAAAGGATAAAGGGTCTCAAAAATCTGTCCTATGCTGCCCGACTGAAAGAACTCCAGCTCTATTCAGTCGCCTACCGCTTGCTCAGAGGTGACCTTTGCCTAACATACAAGGCCATGTCAAACCCAGATTTGATGAATATGCTTCACCTCAAAAAATCTAGATCCATCAGAGCCACAAGGGCGGAGACTTAAACCTCGACACGGCTATTAATAGGACGTGCTGGAGGGATAGATTCATTACCCAAAGACTCCCTATGCTGTGGAACAAAATCCCGGTACATGTGAGGCAGAGCACCTCGCTGGCCTTGTTCAAGAGAAATCTTGACCAATGGATGGGAGATCGCAGATATACCCCAGGGATTACCTCAGTGTCACTGCTCGACAGAGGCACAGCAAAATAATGGGTATAGTTCCCCATACTAAAGGGGTGGCGTAAGCCACAAAACGATGGGCTAGGCTTGTAAATGCCCTCGGGCAGATAGCCTAGTATGAACCTATGAACCTATGAACCTATGAAAAATATCAAAGTTTCCTTTGAATATATGCCAATTCTTCTTTCTAATGTCTCTCAATGCACGTTCACCTGAACCATAAGGGATGACCATACTAGTGTCAAAATTGACCCTAGAAGTATGTTGACTACCCATTTTTTGAATGGTCACACCACTTCCCAATAAGGGCTTATATTTTGAACTCCATCCTTCCATCATTCCTTTTGTTACTTCTTCAAGAAATATTTTTGGGCATCCCCTTACCCTAAACATTTCTGTTATGTTAGAAACTTCTTCCAAGAAGGTGTCATATGTAGAACACTTTCTCGCAGCCCTTACCAACTGCCCCTTATAGATGTTTCTCTTCATATGAAAGGGATGACTACTCTGAAAATCAAGGTAGCTGTTGGAGAAGGTGTCTTATGAAATATTCTAGAGGCAATTTTTTTGTCGGCTGTGTCCTTAGAAATAATCACATCCAAATACTCAATTTTCTCACTAGAATGTTTGTCTGTAAAATTAAAAAAATGCACATATCTAATTGATGTGGTCCAAAAACCCATCAAGGTCCACATTTGAATCATTCCATAAAATAAACTCATTTGAAGTTTCTTTAAATTCTGCATTAGTCAGACTTCAGATAACTTTGTATGATTTGCTTTCCCTGCCAAAACTATCAGTATAGCACAAAAGGTTAAGTTATGTACTGCAAGTAGTGACATCCAATTGTTATGCGATTGCTTCCCTGACTACACTTTTATATTGTATGACTTTAAGCAGGCACTTGGTACTACTCCTTGTGTAACCCTTCAGCAGAGTCATTAATGGGTAATGAATCTTGCCCTAAAACCAAATTGAAACATACAGAAGATAAACATAATTTGCATTTAAAAATCAGGAGATAAAATGCATTACATTCAGTCTTAAGCTCACAATGTTTACTAAACTGATTTTTTTTATATTGTATCGTAGGAAAGTTCTAATAACAGAAAATAAAACTGAGCTCAAGTTTCAGAGCTCAGAGCAGACTTTTCCTGGTTTCTTTTGTAAATATGTAATTACTCTATAGCATCTTGTGTATTACAATAGTTTTTCTTTTATATTTCAATAACCAAGAATCAGAATAGTTTAGTGGGTTTAAGAGCGACCCCATGTGAGTTATGAGTATTTCCAAATCAAATGTTGAAAGCCCCTTCCCAATGAAATTTTACAACTTCTCTGGAACTGTTAAAGAAGATGGTGTTATACGCATCAATGTCACCAATATCTGAAGTAATGTCAGTATCATTGGATCTTGGAGGGGGGAACCCCAGAATGTAATAATCCCAGCAACCAAGAACAGAATGTCAGCTTTTTGGCTACAGCAGTTCATAGAAATAGATTGCTATGAATGAGTGCATTATAACTAGTAGGATCCTGCCAATGTTGGCAGTTAACAGCTGGGTATATTTTACAGACATCATTGTGAAACATGAGAGAGGACACATTGCACGTTGGAGTGGGTGTGAGTGCATACCCCAAATACTTAAAACCTCCACACTTACTGTTCTGCTAGTTGTGCCTGTACAAGTCAAACAATTCAGTATTCAGTATTCTACATTAAAGCATAGCCTTCTGATACTTGTTCTCTGTATTTACCACTAAGTCTTCTTTGGTAATACTTATTCCATTTTGATTATTTGCTTACCCTTCTCTAAGATTTTACTATGGATTTGTTTGGTGCAGTAACCTCTGTTAAATAGAAATACTTTGTTTTCAGTTATAATATTGCCACCTGAAGTCATCTGGGAGGCTTAGAGGGATAAAGCTCTGACTACAACACAGGCAACCCGGGGGCAGTTAGTGGCTTGAGCAACTGACAGAGTGGCAGGGAGGGATGGATATAACAATCCTGGGGTGGATGGGTGTATCTATCCACCCCTACTGTGTCTAACCTTGGTGGAGACTGGGAATGACACAGTCATAGATGTGCCTAAAGAGAGCATAGGGTGGAGACTTGGCTAAGCTGCTGTGGGGATGGGGTGATACGCACCACTTCTCCATTGCACACCCAGCCCCAGGCTTAATCATCAGGTACACAAGGGAAGAGGCAGGAATGAGTAGGTCATAAGTCAAAAAGCCCCAGTTTTCTATTAGAACAGTACCTCGCAGGATGTGCAGTAACAAATCCTGCCTCCAGGCCAACAGTTCCTGGTGAGCTATTGAATCTGCTGAACATTAATTCCTGCGGCTAAATGGATATTGATGAATGCGTGTTGTTGACAGCACAGGAATGGCATTTTATTTGAAACTTAAAGCAAGGAAATGCATACAGTAAGCACCATAAACAGCACCACTCAATTTACTTTTAACATGCTTCATAGGTCATGCACTATGGCTAGCAACAAGTAAGAAACCACAAAATAGCAACACGTAAGAAACCAGTAAAGGTCCATACATTTCTAGATACATATTTGTAAAGAAAGACAGAAGCAAGTTAACTTTCCTGTACCGACTTCTTCAATGTAGTGCACCCTCGGAGATGGTATATTGAAGTAGTAGGGGGGTGTGGAGGGTTCAGTGCCCCACAAGGGAGGTGCAGGGGTTTGCCCCCCCCTGCAAAAGCAAAGAGAAAAGTAATAATTATTTTGTGGTTAACTATGCATTTGAAATCCTTAGTAAGATGGAAATAGTTTGTTCCATAAAGGCTACTTTACAGGGTTGAAGTTGGTATTGTGTGTGAATATTAAACAGTTTACAGGAATACATGCATGACGTCACATGTGAATTAGCATGCCTGTCAGTCATTGGGTGTTTCCACACCCATTTCCCCTGTCAGTCACTGGTGGCATGTCCACATCTGCGCAGAACTAAACACAAGGTACTGTTCTAATACAAAACCAAAGCGCCATCCCCTAGATGGATGCACAGATGTGCTGAGCCCCTGGATGTCTTCTACAACTGGACACAGGAACACCAGATTAAAGGACCACTAAGGGCAAATGATGAAAAAACATAGTTTTTATCTTGCCATGAATTACTACACCTCCCAAAACTGTCTACAGCAAAACAAGTAATTATTCCTGATTTTATTATTATTATTATTTTTTAATCCTTGTCTGCTGTGATGAGGGGCAGACATCCTGATTCCTTTCCAAAGTTAAATCTGTTCCTGTGGATGAAGGCAAGGTGGTTCATACAGCCTACCTTGATCTGGCCAAGGCCTTAGATACTATTCCCCACTCAGGAGTCATAGAAAAACTCACTAAGCTAGGCATCAACCCATATATCACTAGGTGGGTTGCAAACTGGCTCACAGATAGAACCCACAGTGTGAAAGTAGCTGACTCCAAGTCAGACTGCCGATCAGTCACCAATGGAGTCCCACAGGTTTCCGTCCTGGGTCCTCTCCTGTTTGGTATCTACTTCTCTGAAGTCCAGGCCAACACGAAGGGACTCTGGATGACAAAGTTCACAGATGATTGCAGGTTGGGAGCTATTATTAACTCCTCAAGTGATGTTGACATCCTACAGAAAGGCCTTACTGAGACCAACAACTGGTGCCAGAACCATGGCCTTAAGCTCAATGCCAAAAAATGTGTCGTCATGCCCTTTGGGAAAAAACAGGTTCCCATGAATTATCACATCGATGGTAGTCCACTGAATACAGAAGGCGTTATAAGAGATCTAGCAACACAGGTTGACACCAACCTCTCTTTTGAACACCACATTGCCACTGTGGTCAGAAAGTCCTTCTATGTGGCACAGGTCATTACTAAGGGTTTTGCATCCAGGAAGAAAGAGGTCATTGTCTCCCTATACTCTTCCCTCATTAGGCCAATCATTGAGTACAATACCCCTTTTGACATGTACCTCCCTAGACATCTGCAACAACTGGAGAGGCCTCAAAAGTACCTCACAAAGAGGATCCTAGGCCTTAAACACTTGTCCTATACGGACAGACTCAAAAAACTCCAACTATTCTCTGTCTCATATTGCCTACCTCAATCTCTGCTTGACTTACAAAGCCATGTCTGACCCAGCTCTGTTAGAAATGCTACAGCTAAAGAAATCCCAACCCCTCCACGCCACACACTCCAGAGACCTCTACCTCATAACCACAATCAACAGAACATGCTAGAGGGACAGGTTCATAACCCAGAAACTGCCCATGCTATGGAACAGACTGCCCATACATGTCAAACAGAGCACCTCACTGGCCCTCTTCAAGAGAAATCTTGATAAGTGGATGGGAAATAGAAAATTCACCCCAGGGATCACTCCAGTGGCTCTACTCGACACAGGCACTGGGAACTAAGGTTGCGTGGCATGATGCCAGGTTAATCCGATTGGCTAGGCTTGTAAAGGCTCCAGGGCCATTAGCTTAGTACACACCTATGAACCTGTAAACCTAAATGCACTATGAGAGCTCATATTGTGAAAAAAAAGTACCCTACCATTTCTTCACAGACTACATCCCCCTGAGAAAAACTGCCCAGTTTGAGAGTCTTCAGATCATGTCTCATTGACTGGTCTGCATTGAGTTCTACAAATGAGGTTTGGGGCAAACTAATTTGTCCAGGACCCTCTTTAGTGGGAAAGGGGAGGTATTTTAGGTTGAAAAAGGGGGTGTTTGGTATGGTTAAGGCCAGTTACAGGGTCTAGGTTTCTGGACAATAAGGAGTTAAGTGGTTTGAGAGGTTAGGGAAAGTGAGGTAGGTTAGGGAGGGACTTAGATTAGCTGATATATTTGGGAACAGAGAAAGTGGTGTCACATTCAGGTGTGAGTTGGTGAGTTGGTTGAAGCTAAGCCATGTTCAGGCAAAACCTTGTAGGTACGTCAGTGGCAGGTAGGCCTTGGAGTGTGTGTGTTGTGTGCTGCAAGGAGGTTTCAGGATGGAACATGGGTATTTTTTTTGTCTTCTTTGAAGCTATTACTGAACTGTCTGCTAGATGGGGACTGCTTCCAGTTGTGGGAGCAAGAAGGTATGGGGATGGCTGAATGAATGGAGTAGAGGTTGGGGGAGTGAACGAGGTGAGTGAGGTGTGATTGAGTGGTTGGGAGTGAATGGTGAATGCTGCTAAATGATGGTGAGGCATGGCTTACCTCAGTGAGGTGGTTCCGGCAGTTTCTTCCTTTCCTAGTGGCCTTGGGGTACATTGGTGGTCTGGGGCATTGGTTCCGTAAAGCTGTTGGGGGCTGCCATTGCTTGGTTTGCATCATTGGTGGTCACAGTGGTGTTCATCTGGTTTGCTGGTCATTCCCTGGTGGTCTTGTGGCTTTAGTTGGTTGGTGGGTTAATTGGTGTGGTCATGGGGCTGCATTTCAGTCAGTCGTGGTACTATGGTGCCCTTGGTGGGTCCATTGTAGTCATACTTTGGGTGCTTCCTTTTTTTCCTGGCCTAAAGAACGGCTGACCGCATGGCTCTGGCTTTCACACATGCACAGTGAGGCCAACAGCTGTTAGTATGGCTTCAGAGCTCATCGGTTAGTGTCTGAGCTTTGGGGGGGGCAGATCGGATGGAGCTGCATCATGCTAAAGGGTACTTCCTTACAGCCAAAGCAGTGGAAAAGCCTCAGGACTAGTTTCTGTTTCCTTAAGGAAAGGAAAAATTTAAATAAAAATAAATAAATAAATAAATAAATAAATAAATAAGGAATATCTTGCCATTACAGAACTCTAAGCAATTGGCCATGCTTAGACAGGGGACCAGAGGGGGATGTTAGATACCCCTACTGGATTTATAAAAAAAAAATGCATTAATAAATGCATGAGGCACGGAAGTCAGTCCTTGGGTGGAGTAATGGAGGGAGAGACAAACTCGCAGCACCCAGAGCTGGGATGGCTCGCACAGTCCAGAGGATGTAGAGTTATATTGCAGTGATTGTAGTGCACAGGGCCTAGGTTCAAAACTTGGAAGTGATGCCTTATAAAAAAAAAAAAAAAACTTAAGTTAAATTTTGTATTGCTTTATGTTGATTGCTTCATTGGTGCATTGGTGAGTATAACTAGGGGAGGTTTATATGCTTATTGAAAGCTGTTGGTCAGGTGAGACAGGGCACTAACCTTTTAGGGATTTGTTGCTGGTTGTTGTAGCTTCGCTTAGTTCTGAGTCGTTGTGGCTAATATAACACTGGTTTGGCTGGCTGGTTGGTGCTGGGGAGCTGTGCTGATTGGAGTGCATGAGACTGATAATTTAGGGGGTTGTGATCTTGGCACTGAGTCATGTTGGGGTGAGGTGCAGTTGGTGCAGCTGAGTGGTTAGGAGGAAATGGATGGTGTACATGGTTGTTGCTGTTGGTATTAATATGTTTTTGTTTTGTTTTTTCTTGCTGCAGATGGCTAACTTGCAGGGACTGTGACAGCGCTGGGAGGCTATAGTGGCTCAGGCTGAAGAGGTTTTACAAGAGGTGTCGGTGACCGATGCTGTTGCAGAGCAGGACCAGGAACCCAGTCAGAAAAGGCGGCATTCCACATCAAGAACCATGAGGGGAGAAGCAGCGAATGACGAAGGAGGTGGTTACAGCAGGCCCATCAGTTCCTGGCTGTACTCCAGATGGAGGTTCAGGTAATGATTTTGCATCAACAGTTTTGGCAGGTGAGCTAGGCGCTGAGGATGTGGTGGTTAGCAGGGAGGAGAGGGAGCCTAAGGGTAGGGAATTTGGAGGGGAATGGAGTACAGTAGGGTGTGCAGTGGGGGAGGTCGCAGGGATTTCTGGGACCAGTGGGGGTGAATCGATTAGATGGGGTAGTGCAGGGTCAGGAGATAGCATGGGATTGGGTTCAGAGCTAGGTTCCGGATTTTGTCTTCGTCAAAGGGACTGGTTAACCACACAGGCCTTGGGTCATGGGTAAGGGGCAGTCTTTTTGACACTGCACATTCCATCTTCAATAAAGGAAAAAAATTGAAAAGGGGGATATGTGGATGTATTTCAGCTAACTGATATGGAAGGGGTGCAGTGACTGGTAGAGGCAGAGTTGGCCAATAGTAAGGATTTGTTGGCAGCATTGTTGGCTTTAGGTAGGAAAAGAGTAAGTAGAATTCGCCCAAGGAGTTGGGATAATTGGGTAGTTGGCTTTGTTTACTACATGGCAGTGCAGCTTGAAAAGGATGGGTCTTTGGCTTTGCACCTTTTGGGTTATTTTCTCATAATTTGAGAGGCACAATGGTTATGGCCAGGGAATGTGTGGTTATGGTATGAGCAGAGGTTCCAGAAGCGGAAGGCAGTGGATCTTTCCCTTCACTGGGAGGTGCATTACCCTGACATTTGGTTGGCTACCATGATGGATAGTTATGGGGGGATTAGTAGAGGGGGAAAAGGGGGAGAAGGAATTGGTGTGTGTTGGACCTTTAATAATGGGAGTTGTTCATTGGTGAGGTGTAAATTCTTGCACTGTTGTTCAAGGTGGGGGGGGGGGATCATCCAGCTGTTCAGTGTGGGCATCATGACATCAATGCCATGAATGCGAATTTCACATCAGGGGAGGGCGGCTTTCCCTCCATTCAAGGGTTCCAAGCGGTAATTTTTGTGGCTCATGGGGAATTGGATTTTTTTAGGAGGAATGGGGAAGAGTTGCCTTTCCCCATTAATGTGGAGGTTTTATGATGCATGATCCAAGGCTTTCCCAACCTTGCGCTTAAGGATGAGATAGTAGGTGAGTTTCAGCAAGGGTTTCCTATCAAATCTAGGGTGGTGGGGGATGGGAGGGTTTGCATGAATCTGCGTTCAGTGCAGGGCAAGGAGGATATATTGCTG
The DNA here is from genome assembly GCF_019279795.1 of Protopterus annectens. NCBI lineage: Eukaryota > Metazoa > Chordata > Ceratodontiformes > Protopteridae > Protopterus > Protopterus annectens. The sequence continues at coordinate 259,451,058 of NC_056738.1, forward strand.
GAACTGGTGGAGAAGGAGTGTCAGGCAGGTCAGTTACTGGGTCCATTTGATAGTCCTCCTTTTGTTAATTTTAAAGTTTCACCATTGAGGTTAGTACCAAAGAAATGGCTGGGGAGTTCAGGTTGATTCACCATTTGTCAAATCCTGAAGGGGGTTTGGTTAATGATTACATTGCAGATGAGGATGCTAGGGTTAGTTTTGCATCCTTAGATGATGCGGTCAGGGTGATTAGGGGTTTTAAGGAGCCCTGGTTAGTAAAGGTGGACATTGAGTCGGCCTTTCATTTACTGCCAATCAGGCAAGAGGATTGGCTGTTACTGGGTATGGTTGTGGGTTATAAATATTACTTTTGACAAAGCTATGCCAATGAGATGTTCAGTTGCATGTGCAACATCTGAGAAATTTAGTACGGTATTGCAGTGGGTGTGACTGCAGAGGGTGGGTGCACAGAAGGCAGTGCATTACTTGGACAATTTCTTGTTAGTAGGGGAGGGATGAGTAGGGACATAGGAAAGGTCGCGGGAATTCATGAGCATGTGTGAGGACCTAAGGGTACCTTTGGCCCAGCATAAACTGGAGGGTCCAGCAAGAGCATTAGAATTTTTGGGATTAATGGTAGATGCAGAACGGGGTTTGCTTTGTTTGCCTATGGATAAGATAGACAGACTGAAGACTATGATAAGGTCGGTTGTGGCTAAGGATAAGGTGAGGATCCAGACAGTTATGGAGCTGTTAGGGCTCTTGAATTTTGCATGTTGGGTGGTACATCCTGGGCATACCTTTTGTAGGTCAGTGGCATTTTTGTTAAAAGGTGGCAAGAGTAAACACCACTTGGTTAGGCTGAATAAGTTGGTTCGAGAGGATTTGTTGCTGTGGTCGTGTTTTTTGGATCAGTACAATGGGGTTTCTTTTTGGCATACAGATTGGGTGGGACAAGAGGAACTTCAGTTATTTACGGATGCAGCAGGGGGCATTGACATGGGGGCTTATTTTGGGGGACAGTGGTTTGCAGTTAAATGGCCTCTTCATTGGATGGAGGAACTGAAAAGAGATGTTACATTTCTAGAATTGATGCCAATTTGGGTAGCTTCCATAGTTTGGAAGGACTGGTTGTGGGGGATGCGGGTTATTTTTCATTTGGATAACAAGGCAGTGGTGCAGGTTTTTCAGAAGAAGACAGCTAGGTCAGAGCTGTTAGTGTTGATTCTACATAAGTTGGTTTGTTAATAAATTTTTCATTTACAGGGGTGCATGTGCCCAGGGTGAGGAATGATATTGCTGATAGCTTGTTCCGATTTCAGTTTTCCAGATTTCAGCAGTTGGCTCCAGTGTTGGAGGAAGTGCTGGTATTCCTGCCAGAGGAGGTGTGGAAACTTGGGTCAAGGTAACCAGGAGGTTGGTGCATCATTCTTGGGCTTTGTTCACAAGGAAGGTTTATGGTAGGGCACTTTGTGAATCTTATCAGTTTGTATTACAATTGCCAGAAGATGACGGGTTGTGGTCTGAGGAATTACAGCTTCATTATTTAGCTCAAGCTTGTGGTTTAGGTAAAGCCTTACAAGTGGTTAGGGTGTAGTTGTCTGTGATTAGCATATCTACATAAGTAGCTGAGTTACATGATGTTACAAAGTCATAGAAAGTAGGGCGTATGTTGAAAGGATGGAGGAAAGTGGCTGGGGAACGTTACTGATATGAAATGGCCGTGGATGAGAGTGCTGTTGAAAGTTCTGTTGAACAGTTTAGTGTTGTTGGAAAGTAACTTTTCAGATTACGTTATGTGGGTTACGTTGTGTGTATGGCTATATTTTGGGGTGTTTTGAGTGTCTGAGTTGTTATGATCATTACTATGGAGGGATGTAATGATAGGTGCGGGGTCGGTTATTATTGGGTTACAAAAGTCTAAGACAGATCAGTTGGGTAAAGGTTCAGTTGTCATTCTCAGTGCAGATTGGAACATTGGGCTTTGCCCATATGGTGGGCCATGGAGTTAAGATGGATTCAGGTGGGGGGGGGGTCCGTATGATTTGTTTTTTCTATCTGTTGATGGGAAGGGAGTGACAAGTGGTTGTTTCATGCATCTTATTAGAAGGGTTTTTCATTGTATGGGTTTTGCAGTGGAGAGGTCTGCATCTCATTCCTTTCGCATTGGTAGGGCTTCAGATTTAGCTAGGGATGGCACTTCAATAGAGGTGATTAAAAGGGTGGGGAGGTGGTCTTCTAATGTATTTCTATCCTATATTAGATAAAGTTTTGACTTGTATATGTTGCTCATTTTCTTTTCTTTTCTTTTAGGAAAGAAGATTGTCATCATGGGTCACTCATATCCATTGCGCAGAGAAACGGGCAGCGGTTAGGGTGGATGGAAAAAACTTGAGTTTGTCTCACTTGGGTTGGACAGTGACTTGGCATGGGGTTAGAGGGCTTAGATAGGAGAGATTGATGCATGAGTCTGAGCAAGTAAGGTTGAGGGTTGGGTACTCTCGAATATTAGTGGTTCATTTGAGAGGCAATGATTTGGGAATCCTTTCAAAGAATCAATTGCTAGATATTATTTTACAGGATTTGTTGAAGTTGAAGACTTTGTACCCTGATATGTGCACAGTGTGGACAGAGTTAGTTCCATGTCTGATATGGAGGAATGCCTTTAGTTATTGGGCTATTGAGCGGGTTAGGAGGTTTGTTAATCAGAGGATGGCTAGGCAATTGGGGGTTTTAGGTATGCATACTATTTAACATAGGGTCTTTTTGGATGGTGATGTAATTTGGTATCGATCGGTTGGGGTGCATTTGAATGATGTGGGTTTGGATTTGTTCAACGTTCACTTAAAGTTGTTTTTAAAGGGTATTGCAAAGACTATGGGATGAGAGGGGGAACAGCCTGAGTGCAGGCTGGTGGGTGGAGAAGAGGGACAGGATTGTCCTCTTCTGTTCCCCCCTAGGTAAAGGTGGTCATGGATTTAAGTTGGGGATCAAGTGAGTTGATGGACGCTGCTTGACAATAAGGGAAATGAATTGGATGATGGTTGATTTAAAAGAGTGAACAGGTACGCTGCCCATTTAAGTTTGTTTGGGTGAGTAGGTACACTGTCCTGATGGATGATTGAACAGGGTGAGTGGGTATGCTGCCCTGATGTATGACTCAGCCAGGGTGAGTAGGTACGCTGCCCTGTGATCTTCTGAGAATTGTGAAGTTGTCTGTTATTTGTTTTATGTAAATAAAGTTTATGATTATGTAATATTAATAAAGGTCATCAAATGTCTTTTGGTGTTGGCATGAGTTATTTAAAGGGGGGCAGGACAAATGAGGTTTGAGATAAACTAATTTGTCCAGGACACTCTTTAGTGGCTGAGAAAGGGGAGGTATTTTAGGTTGAAAAAGGGGATGTTTAGTATGGTTAAGTCTGGTTACAAGGTCTAGATTTCTGGACAATAAGGAGTTAAGTGGTTTGGGAGGTTAGGGGAAGTGAGGTAGGTTAGGGAGGGACTTAGATTAGCTGATATATTTGGGAACAGAGGAAGTGGTGTCACATTCAGGCTTGAGTTGGTGACCCTCCCTATAAAATTTATTTTGCTTATTGTTAGTCTGAGGGTGGAGAAGTGGGACAGGACTGTTCTCTTCTGTTCCCTCTCTAGGTAAAGGTGGTCATAGATTTAAGTTGGGGATCAAGTGAGTTGATGGACGCTGCTTGACAATAAGGGAAATGAATTGGGTGATGGTTGATTTGAAAAGGTGAGCAGGTACGCTGCCCGTTTAAGTTTGATGGGTGAGTAGGTACGCTGCCCTGATGGATGATTGAACAGAGTGAGTGGGTACACTCGGCCAGGGTGAGTAGGTATGCTGCCCTGTGATCTTCTGAGAATTGTGAAGTTGACTGTTATTTGTTTTATGTAAATATAGTTTATGGTTATGTAATATTAATAAAGGTTGTCAAATGTCTTTTGGTGTTGGCGTGAGTTATTTAAAAGGGGCCGTTTCTAGTGATGTACTACACATTCTCTGAAAGAAGCTTGCAAAACTCTCAACAAATTACTGAGATAAAAAATACTTTTTACAAAGAGCTGTTTTACAAGTTTCATTTCCTGGCTAAGTTACCCCTGCCATTTCGCCTCCTTCACTGAGCTAGAGTCACACATTTCCAGCTTGGTTAGATTCAACTAATTAGTCAACTTTGCATGACAATAAACATCAAACAAATCACAGCCTGTCGTGCCACTAAAACTATTCCCTCATATGTCTCTTCACTTCTGGATAGCATTTTACACACACACACACACACACACACACACACACACACACACACACACACACACACACACACACACACACACACACACACACACACACACATATCAGTCCAGAGTTTAGGCCAATCTATTAATTTTTTAAAATGTGCAGAATAAAATATTCAATTGGTTATCTTTGCATAGTTACTATGTTATAGCATAACCCGAACTATGGTATTTAATGCCAAGCTTTACATAACAGTGAAACAGTTCTCAGTTTCTTAACAATGACCTCCCATAGTCTCTGATGTTTCCTAGTGCTTTCTACTACTACTGTTTTATGTAGTTTGTCTTAGTTGTATACGTGTGGTATATCTCTCACCTTCTCAGCAACAGACTCATGGAGAAAGCTTCTAAATGAGATACGTTTAAAAATGGTAATACTATTGCTTTAGTAAGCTCACAAAATAAGACTGCGTTATGTATTTATTTGTTTATTTATGTATTTATTTATTTATTCATTCATTCATTCATGTATTTATTTATTTGCATTTATTTACCAGGAAAGTCCACTGGGCCGAAGTGAACCCATTTTCAGTGGAGGCCTGGGAAGAAAATCTCCAACATAAGTACATACAATATAAATACAACAAAAAGTATTACAATTTTTTTGAGAAATTATAGAGAATTGCAATAAAGTATTACACAAATTTATAAATTATAGAAAATTACAATACATGTACATGCAATCAAGAATACAATATATGTACTGTCAGGCACAAGGAAAATTGCCACAAGGGGGAGAGATGATGTCTTAAAGACCTTTTGATGGAGGAAGCGTTGCTAATTGTTCTGATGGATGATGGGAGTGAGTTCCAGAGTTTGGCTATAATGTAGGATAAAGCATTTGACCAGCTGGATTTTTTTTTTTTACCTGTAAGAGAAATTGGTTTTCAGATATGAGAGGTCTGCTGGGCCTGTACAGAGTTAGCACTGGGGAGAGGGCTGGGCAGCTTGAAGGCTTATAAATGATTTTGTGTGCTATAGTTAGTTGTAAGTATGTGAGGTAATGTGAAAGTTCTAGCCAGTTCAATGAGTGGAGAGAGTAACAGTGATGGGAGGATAATTTTATGTTGGCTGCAAACTTGGCAATTTTATTGTAACAAATCTCAGTTTTTGTTTTCAGAGAGGACTGAATGTAGGTAAGGAGGGGAGAGCCATAGAGGAGGGAAGGCAGGAGAAATGTTGAAGCAAGGGTTTGTTTAAAGAATGGTTTAGGAAATGTTTATGTCTGTAGCGGGTGCCTAGCTTTTGTATGATCTTTTTGACATTATTGTGGATGTGCAAGTCAAAAGTTAAGTTTTAATCTATGATGATCCCTAAAAGTTTTGAATAGGAGACTGCTTCTATCATAGTATTATTTTGAGAGTAAATGGTGAATTTAGACTTGTTTAAGAGGATAGTTTCTTGTGGGGGCGAACACTAAAAGCTTAGTTTAGTTGGGATTAAGGGCAAGATGGTTGTTAGCCATGAATTAGCAGAAGTTTTTATTTGCAATGAATGTCATTATTTGTTCATAAGAATCTAACATCTCTTTCAAAAAGCATTATGGATTGTAGTATGTCAGAGCAAAAGTATAAGCTAAAATTAGGGACACATGTGGGGTACACTTATAAGTTATCCGACACTTCTACTCTTCTGTTCTCCATTGCAACTACCCCAAATCAGACAGGCATGTAAATATTTCACGACACACATGTATTGAAACAGTATCAGCAGCTGTAGCAGTGATACCATACTCCAAACAGGGCACTCAAACAATTTTACTATTAATCTCTCCATTTGAAAATGTACAGCATTCACACTATACTTACAAAGGCACACATCCACTCCATGCAAACACACACACACACATATATATATATATATATATATATATATATATATATATATATATATATATATATATATATATATATAGGCTTACTATAAAGAGTTTGAATGTTGTTATGCAAATTTTGATTGTCAAAAGTTTATCAAAGATTCATTATGGCGATTCAAAAATGTCAAACTTGCAACAGCAAATGCTAGTGTGCATTCGCTGTTGTGAGATCGACATACTGATTGAAAATCGCACTACGGTGGGGATCGGGAACTTTGCCATTTTCCTCACTGTAGTGTGATCTCTGAGTTGTGATATTTAAGTATCAGTGGGTGTGGGGGTGCAGCCCCCACATAGGGTGCGCAGGGAGTCTTGCCCCCTGCAAAAACGTTTGTTGAATGTCATCAGATGTTAAGGTAAGTTTTAAAAATGTCAACAATTCGATTTCAAATTGTTGACATTTTTTGTTTTGTTATTTTAATTGATTGCTATTGTTAATTTCGATAATGTTTTTCAAGTAAGTAATTACTCGCAAAAACATTTTAGAAATTTTGATAGTAAACCATAACTCCTACCACCCAACACTACAACCTGTGAGAGATGCACTTATATAGCCAAACTGGAAGCAAAGCTCTCTTCACCCAAGACTGGACACTTGCACCACACCACACTCATCACATAGTCTCTCAAAACCTACACCACCAAAACACATACATAGAAACACAAAACACACACCTACATTCACGGAGGCTCTCAATAAAAACCTGCCCAAGCATCAGCAAACTCCACCCCCCAACACAACCCAAATGACACATAGCCCACAAACTCAGTATGCCACTCAATCACAGCCCATAAGACATAACAACGTACCCAACACTCTAGTCATAGGTGACTCTATAGTCAGGCACACTGATGTTCCACTCACTAGACTAAACAAGGAGAAAGTTACTGTCAGCTGCCTGTCAGGTGCCAGGATCCGCCACATAATGCATGCACTCAGGTCACTCCACAATAAGTACAAATATGACACTGTCATTGTCCATGTTGGTGTAAATGACCTGAGACGTACCTCCCTGGACTACATGAAAAGAGACATGGAGGAGCTCTCCGATCTTGTATCCCAGGCAGGTATGACCCTGACCCTGAGTAGCATCCTGCCATCACCCAGAATGATACCACAGTACAAGGACAAAATGATTGACTTCAACAATTGGCTAAGCTTCTGGTGTCATTCTAAGGGGATCCAGTATTTGTCTGCTTGGGACGACATGATCGACAGACCACAATGCTTTGCCAGAGATGGCCTGCACCTGTCACCCTTAGGATTCTGGATACTGGCTAAGACTCTTGCCACCCCTATAGTGCCTTTTTTAGGCAAGGTTCAAATGACAAATTCGCCTCCATAACAGGTACAAGCAAGCAAAATCTGAGGGTAATGCTACTCAATGCTAGAAGTCTAAACCTTAAAATGCACTCACTCAAGGCACTAATTAAAATGGAGAACATTGACATCTGTGCAGTGACAGAGACCTGGTTCAAAGCTCCAGAGAGCACCCCTGCATTACCAGGCTACAATTCATACCACACCTTTTGGCCACCTAACCCAGAATGAAGCACTAAAGGTGGAGGCATGTCCATATTCATTAAGGATATCCACACCTCCAGGCTAGTTGCACAGCATAATGCATCCGAGATTATCTAAGTGCAACTAACTGGGCAAGACTGCAATCCAAATTGTAGCTTGCTACAGACCCCCCACCATGACCCAGGATTCTCACTCCTCATTTCTTGATACACTGGAAAGTATTAAGGTACAACCCAACACCCTAATAATGGGTGATTTCAACTACCCCACCATTAACTGGGAAAACTACTCATGTACCAACTCTTTTGCTCAACGTTTTCTAGAATTCATAAATTCCAACGCCTTGGATCAACTTATTCACATCCCCACCAGGGGCAGCAATATCCTAGACCTGGTCATTACCAACATGGGAAACGGGTGTTCCACACCAGAGGTCAATTTCTCGTTGGTCAGATCCGACCACAAGCTAATCAGCCTAGACATCCACATCCCACCCCCACTCCAATTAAAGAAACCATCGTAAAAAACTTCTCCAAAGCCAACTTCACACTTTTTAAGACAGAAGTGGCAAACTTCATGACACCCATGCAGACGGACAATAGATGTATGACTGCTGAATCCTACACAGATGCACTTTATAAGCACTTACACGAGTGCATGGATCATGCTATCCCTAATAGAACCAAGATGTTATCTTCCAAAAAAAGGAAGCCAATCTGGTGGTCCCCTGCCATAAACAAACTACAACAGAAGAAAGAAACTGTTGCAAAAAAGAGTAAAATCCCATGACTGAAGGAACTCCCATGTCAACCTCAGTAAGAAGCTGAGATCCCTCATAAAATCCTCCAAAGCTAGTCACAAAAACAAAATTGCCACTGACTCTAAAGACAACCACAAAGCATTCTATAGCTATGTCAAGAATCTCAATGGGAACACTCAGATCTGCTCTGAGTTACAGCACAATGGCACTAAATATACAGAACCAACTGATATTGCCAACATCCTAGCAGATAGGTTCAGTGCTAACTTTACCCTCCTCTCACCCCATAGAGGGCCCATCACTATACTGGAAGAATGCAAAGTTCCTATAATCACAGCTGCACAGGTAAAAAACACACTCTCCAAAGCCAAGAACACAGCATCCATGGGACCTGACAATATCCCAGGCTGCATTCTACACGAACTACAGAATGAACTGGCACCCTACCTAAGTACCATGTTCAATCATAGCCTCACCTCAGGCTTTGTACCCACTCAATGGCGCACCGTGATGGTCATCCCACTCCACAAAGGGGGAGCCACGACAGACCCCGTGAACTACCGCCACATTAACCTGACGAGCCTGGTCTGCAAGGCCATGGAACATATCATTGTGGAACTCATAAACAAAGACATTGGTAATCACCAAACTCTGGACCCTAACCAGTTTGGATTTGTAAAAGGCAGATCATGTCTCCTAAACCTGATTGACTTCTTTGAAGCAGTCACCAAAGCCATAGATGAGGGTAAAATGGTTCACACAGCTTATCTAGATCTCACCAAGGCTTTCAACACCATCCCCTACTCTGGAATTATAGATAAGCTCACTAAACTAGGTATAAATCCCTATGTCACAAGATGGGTTGCCAACTGGCTCACGGACAGAACCCACACTGTGAAAGTAGCGGATTCCAAATCCGACTTCAGACCAGTGACAAGTGGAGAACCACAGGGTTCAGTCCTGGGTCCTCTCCTGTTTGGTATCTACTTCTCTGAAGTGCAGGCTAACACAGAAGGTCTTTGGCTAACAAAGTTTGCAGATGACTGCAAACTAGGAGCCATAATCGAAACTCCTAACGATCTGGACAAACTACAAAAGGGCCTCACTGAGACAGATACCTGGTGTCAAAGCCATGGCCTGAAGCTCAATGCCAAAAAGTGTATTGTCATCCCCTTTTGTAGAAACTCTGTACCCATGAACTACCACATAGCTGGTAGTCTACTTAATGCCGAAAATGTGATAAGAGACCTTGGGACACAGGTGGACAGTAGTCTCTCCTTTGATAATCACATCGCCACAGTGGTCAGGAAATCCTTCTATGTGGCTCATCTCATCACAAAAGGATTCTCATCCAGAAAAAAGAGGTCATTGTTCCCCTCTACTCATCACTCATTAGACCCATTATAGAGTACAACGCCCCTTTTGGTATGTACCTCACAAGACATCTACAACAACTGGAAAGACCACAGAAATACCTCACAAAGAGGATTACTGGCCTCAAACAGATGCCCTATGCAGACCGTCTCAAAAAACTACAGCTTTACTCCATTGCATATCGCCTATTCAGGGGCGATCTCTGCCTAACATACAAAGCTATGTCAAACCCTGAGCTGTTGGACATGTTCCACTTAAAGAAATCCCAATCCCTCCAAGCTACAAGCTCTAGGGACCTAAACCTTGTCACCACAATAAACAGAACATGCTGGAGGGATAGATTCCTGTCCCAGAGACTTCCCATACTCTGGAACAGACTACCTAACTATGTCAAACAGAGCTCCTCATTAGCACTCTTCAAGAAAAATCTTGATGATTGGATGGGAAATGGGAAATTCCCCCCAGGGATAACTTCTGTGGCTCTACTAGACAGGGGCACAGGAAATATTTTTCTTGGGTGGCGAAAGCCAGGGTACATTTTTTGGCTAGGCTTATACAGGCCTTAGGACCAATAGCTTAGTACCTACCTATGAACCTATTTTATATATATGTATATATATATATATATATATATATATATATATATATATATATATATATATATATATATCTACAGAGAGAGAGAGAGAGAGAAATATAACTATATATATGTTGTGTCTTTCGGCTTTTCCTGGTTAGGGGTCGCCACAGCGGAACTCCGGTCCGCTAATGATTGGCAGTTGATTTTTACATACTGAATTGCCAGCCCTGATGCACAACCTTCAACGAAGGAACGCCCATTCAAGCAAGTCTCCACGCAGAAGAAGCTCTAGCTGAGAATCGAACCAGACAGCATCTTACTGTGATATATATATATATATATATATATATATATATATATATATATATATATATATATATATATATATATCTGTACATATACATAAATGTAACTATATATATATATATATATATATATATATATATATTTATATACATATATAGAGAGAGAGATTAGATATAGCTATAGCTCTCTCTCTCTCTCTCTCTCTCTCTATATATATATATATATATATATATATATATATATGTGTGTGTGTGTGTGTGTGTGTGTATATATGTGACTTGGCTTTACTGAACACTGGATTTGCCAAACATGCAGTTTCTCAGTTTTGGTTATGGTGAGGTGTATGCGGAGAAGCTCAAATGCATCATACTGCTTGACCCACCTTGAAGTCTGATGCAAATAGAGACACCTTCACCCATTACCCCTTTCTGTGCAATAGCTAAATGTGTGAAAGGCATTATAGCCCTGCTCTGCTTCTGTAGTCTCTGTAACTTTGAACCATGTCTCAGTAACTACACAAACATCTGTATTCTCCAGAGTGAGGGGAGCATGCAGGGAGTGTAAAGACAATCCCTGGGATTCAATAAACTCTGTGCAGAAATAGAGCTATTCCTGCAATGGAGTGAACCTTGTCCATTTACCCTTAGCTTTAACAGCAGTATGCCTTTCATATTCATGAAGGCATGCTACTGCTAAGGCTAAATGGACATGAACACTACTGAGTGCAGGGGGGCATGTTTAAGTAGTGCATGCACATCTAACATGCCCCCTGCACTCAGAAAGTGATTTACTGCACTTTTTAAATGCATTTCAGTGTCCGCGGACACTGAAATCAAATAAAATTAGTAAAACAATGTCCACGGATACTGAAATAGATAGGGGAGCAAGAAATCAATGCAGGGGGTGTATAACAGGTTCTGTCACACACCCACTGCATTGTCAAAGTGCTGTATGGCACTTTCAAAGCTCTGTCAGTGTCCGCAGACACTGAAAGCAGGAAGTCTGGATCGGAAGCAATGCAGGGGTTGTGTGACAGGTACTATCACACACACTCTACATTGTCAAAGTGCCATACGGCACTTTGTAAGTGATTTCAGTGTCCATGGACACTGAAAGCACCTATCCCACTAGAAAGCAATGCAGGGGGTGTGTGACAGGTATTGTCACACACCCCCTGCATTGCAAAAGAGCTGTACAGCTTTAAACACAAAAAAACTATATGACCATACCCCTCAACTTTACAGGTTTCCACAAAATGCCCAGATGCCTGCCTCACATACCTCTCAACCTCCTAGAGCAAGAAGGTTGTACAAAGCCATAAATAATGGGGGGACAAAAACCCCAAAATAGGGACACATTTTAAATATTGCTCTTACAAACTTGGAAAGTTGATAGAGTAACAGGTTGTGCATTAGCACTGATTTCCTTAAGGGTATAAAGTCTGAAACCCAAATGTCTGTCATTATGTTCTAACTTAAACCCTGAGTGATTTGCTAGAAAACCACAGTCACAATTTCTAAGTTAGTAAGAAAAATATTTAAAATCTGCCCCTATGTGTCCCCTTACAATTTCTCTTACTGTGACTGACAAGGAGTATAAATACATGTAAACAAAGTGGGTTTATTCATTTTTTTTCCATTGTCAGGTATGTTTAATTGTAGCTGAGTGGGAGTGCGCATTATGGACCTCTGATCAGCATTGCTTAAACATCCCATAGGAGATAAATAAAAATATACTGCTGAAATCCTAATGCCGAGATTGTATAGTGGTTAGAGTCCTGGCTTTGCATGCAAGCATTTATAGTTCCAAGACAGGCACTTTATTTTTACATAGGAAAGTAGTGTTAAAATTGCTATTTTTATTTTAAATTATGTAGTAATTGATATTTGTCAACCAGGGTAGTATAGCTGGTCTGAAATATAAGTGTGAGTGCATATAACATGTGAAATCACCCATGTATACACAAGTGTCCCATACAGTATAGTCACACCCCATAGTGATGTAATGAAAGCACATAGAGGGACGTCATGTAAAGTAAATCATATACACTTGCTAATATGTCAGTAATGATTAATTTAGTCATTATTCTGATATTTGTTTAAATGAAAATTGATCAATGGTTAGCAGTGGTCAGCTCTGCTTAGCCAGTTTAAGCATTGCTTAGATGTAAATACTAAGCAGCAGTCAGCTCAGCTAAGCAGATTTGCGCACTGTTAAGCAGTGCTCAGCAATTACCCCTTTAAGCACTGTTCAACTCAGCTTAGTTGATTTGCACAATGCTTAGCTGAGCTTAGCATTTTCAGAATGGTCCACTGACAGCAAAGGGCAGGAATATAGCCTTATTTAAATGGCACAGGTGGGAATACAGCCAGAATCTGTTATAGCTTGCTCTGAGTAGGAACTATGTCAGTTGTTGGTGAGGGCTCATGCTTTTGGGCACAGTGCTGGGCATTTTGGTGTCCAGAGTCATGGCTGGGCTCCTTGTAGCAAACCATGATGACAGACTGCTGCAGGGACAGTACCAGGGCTCACATTATAAAGCGGAGGTCTGGGACCATCGATCACATGATCTCACCAGTGCCACTGGCATCCCCCAAACTAGTGAGCAGGTACGGCATCACTATGCCAACCTAAAGTGGAGGAAGGGGGCGGTCTTGGCCCAGTGGATCCAAAACACTCAGGACAACCATACTCCAGCAGTTTGTAAGTATCCCAGATATAGCTGTACCAAATTCTAGCCTGAGTATGTGATAAACAGGTATGAATAATGTTTGTTTTCTCCCCCTACAGCTGCAGCAAAGAGGGCTAGCAATGTTTAGGCCCATGCAGACAGACTGACAAGGCTGCGCTGACAGGCTGGCGAGTACAGATCTACCTTGTAGTACATAGTGAAATGAATAAGAAGGAGTAAATTGTTTACTGTGTTCTGTGTCTAACAATTAAAGAAAAAATTACAAATAGTCATCCACAGCATATGCAGTAGTAGAGTACTGAGTCATATAAGTACAATAAAAACCTAAACCACCAACTGTTGTGTTTATTCTGGTATGTTGTTGTAGAAATAGAATGTGTACAGGTTCTGCACAGAAAATATGGCTTTGACAGCATGACTTAACAGAGGTTGTTCTGAGAATCAGCTAGTATGCAAAACAGTAGATTGTGGAGCTGTAAATCAAGATATACATGAAATATGACATATATTATGCACTAAGATCTGACCCCTGAATACTAATGTCAAATGTATTATAGTGTGTCCCCTGCTGCAATCCCTTTTGTTAACCTTTGCTTTCCAGATCGTATAATTTCAAAGGATTACTACATGGTACACTATCTGTCATGCATGAATCTCAGGATTACAAGGTCAGACTGTCTAATCCACAGAGTATTAGGGAGAAAACAGTCATACAAATGACAGTGGTTCCTCACTAGCTCAGTGTGATGAGTAACAGCCTTATAGTTCATTTTAGCACACCTAGACATGATTTGAATCCAGGGAGTGTTACTGAGATATGTGCATATATACACTCAAGAAATCTTGAATATTTATAGAAACAGTCAGATAGTGGTAACAGATATTTTCTCCACAGGTCTTACAGGTAATGAAATGTTTGTAGTAGCTGTTTGCATGGTATAACAATACACCATGTACAACTGTCCCACTGCCCAGCCCCATGCCTGCAAATTACTGCAGGATAGGTACATACACCATGCCCTCTTCCCGATACATGTCTCTCAAGTGTCATGCTGTCATGGCTAGTTGTCACTGCTGCCAATCACCTTGGACACAGATAGGAATCCAGGTGAACTATGCTAATAGCAGACTCAGACATCATTGCAGGGCACCCCTTCTTTGTCAAGTATGTAACCCTGACATGTACAAGTCCCCACCAGTAAAGTAGCCACAGTTCACCCAGTCTGCCTCATACCATTACAGATTGACAGTCTAACAGGTATGTATGTGCCACAGAAGCTATGAGCCAGATGTAAAGTGAGGGCAGACCTGTAGAGTATTGAGCAGTACTGTTGTGAAAATTAGTAGCCGATACATTTGTTAATGGACTTTTTATTCTCTCCCCCCACCCGTCATCTGCATCAATAATTATTATTCATATACTACGGGTATGTCGTTCTCAAAACCTATTGTTGGGACATGTGTTCTATTATTGTTCATATATTTCATTGGTTGCATATTAACATACCTTGTTCAAATACCATTATTGGTGGCCTGTCGCTGTCAATGTAATTTGCATGCTGTTAAAATGCTTACTGTTGTTCCATTTATGCATGTGTTCTGTTTGCTATGCAAATGTTTCATGTCTGTTGGTTTGGGTTAATGGGAACACCCATGCATGCAGTTATAACTAATTTTAAAATGTGTTTTTCATGACTAACCAATATATCTGGGAAAACCACAACACCATAGCACATTTGGGAAGGCAGATCCAGGCGGATCCACCTGTCCCACCCCATCTGACTGTGGCACCGGGCCCCAGCACGTCTGGGACCCAACCCAGAACATCTTCTTCTGCTGGTCCTGCACCAACTTCAGGTGGAGCCACCTCAGGGGACAGGGCCCAGATCCCCCCCCCAGGCACAGGGACTGAGAGGAGCCTATCACTAGAAATATGTTCCAGTATGGGGCACAGCATCATCCACTCTGAGTTGAGTGGTTAGGTGCACCAGATGGAGGGCTACCTGGTGCACCTCAAAGGGCAGGCTGCCCCTCTTGTCCATCACCCAGCAGAGCCACCTTTGGGGCCGTGAAGGTGCAGTGGTGACTGCCCATGGGTGGGGACCTCAGTCCCACTGTGCCCATTTGGGGGCTCATGGGCCTCTGATTCCCAACCACCCTCCCCATCCAAGGTGTTTACCCCACTCGTGTGTCATATTCCACCCCTGTCTGCTGTCTTGTGTGTCTTGTCTGTCTGCAAATGCTACCTATCCTACCCAACCTACTTCCCTAAACATACCTACAGCCCTTCCCCAACATCCCACACTCACCTAAATCTGTTCAACAAAAAAAATCATTGCCCCATACATAGCTCTACATTTCGACCCCATGTACAGTGAAATTAATCAATCTACCCACATATTATTCTACAAATATATGTCACCAACACCCCTCCCTGTGGGGTGTGAGGCTGTAAATTCCAAATTCTACATATTATTCTCAGCTGTTGCTGCAGAAGAAATGTAAAGCTATGGTCCTTTCCTACACCCATTCTCACATCCCTAGCTGGTTTTCCTAATGTTTTACCTACTGCATGCCCCCATTTCACCACTTTCCTATGACCCTTTTTTTCTTTTCTTTAATTAAACTTAGAGTGGGTGTAAGCGGGAGTAAGCGGTGCTAAGTGATGCTAAGAGGACTTAACCGTCTGTTAGCATCACTTAACTTCACAAATAACCATGCAAACCCACTTACAACTGCTTAAAAATGCTTTAATCATTCTGTCTCCATCAGCCCTTGTGCTGACCAGCAACAAAACAGCTAACTCTGCCAAGTCTCAAACCTAGGACACTGTGTACTGCAATCACAGCAACGCACCAGTAGACCACTTGAGATGCTAGGATTTGTAATGCTTTTATAAACATATCATGCATTATGGTCATTTAACATGAGTGAAAAAAGTCACCCATAACAAGGCTTGAACCCCGGACCCTGTGCACTACAATCAGAGCACTGTACTTCTACACCATCTGAGCTATAGGGATTTCTAAAGTTTTTACAAACATATCATGCACTACAGTCATTTAACATAAGGGTAAAAATATACATATATCTATATATAAATACAAATATATATATATATATATATATATATATATATATATATATATATATATATAAAAAACAACCTCTTACTGCAAGACATCTGTAAAAAGCCTGACAAATTTGGGGGGGATAAAGGGCAAACAATAGTGACATCTTTGAAATATGGCTGTTATGCATTTAGAAGTCTGCTAGAGTAGCATGGTTTGATTTAACATATATTTCCTGATACATTCCAGGTCTGAAACACAAATGATTGTCATAATTTACTGATGTCAATGCTCACAT
Organism: Protopterus annectens; assembly: GCF_019279795.1. NCBI lineage: Eukaryota > Metazoa > Chordata > Ceratodontiformes > Protopteridae > Protopterus > Protopterus annectens. The sequence continues at coordinate 259,467,830 of NC_056738.1, forward strand.
CATCCCAGTGATTTGTCAGAAACCCACAACTGTTATGGGGAACAAACCAAACATATAAGCCACACATTTGGACAGTGTCTACACATCTGGACAATGGAGAGGTATGACTGCAGTCATGTAACAGAAGATAAAAAAAATACTGAGAGCTGCCAACCATTTCAACCAGCACCTTCTGAACCACTGTAAGACCAACATGACACTACCCAAATCAGCTCTGGGGAAGTACCCATGTATCTCCAAATATATCATGCACTTCAGGGATCGAATTGTAGGGAAAAGCAGACATTGGTGAGAAATTGTCCACCCACAGCCATTTGTACCACTGTCACAGCAACATACCAATACCCCAAATGAACTCTTGAGTAGAACGACTGTTTGAACAAACATATCCTGATTGCCAGTCACACACTATACCAACATATACTGGCCCAGCTCACAGTCTACTAGGAATCCTGAGGTGTTACAGGACATTTCTCAATCTGCCCCTACAAACATATACACCTGATAGACCACCAGCAACTGTAGCAGCATGCACAGTCAGATAGAAATTAATCTGTGACACTCACTTCTGCTAATCTCCCTACTCAGCCCAACAAACATTTACACACAACACTGCTACTCAATCCAGGCAGTTTGTTATCAATGGCCAGACATACATAACTCTCAACTCTACAGATTTCCACAGAATGTCAATGGTGTGGGACCATATTTATGGTCACTGCCGCATACCACTTCTAGGAGTCTGATAAGTCACTGGGATGATATCAGGAGTGCAGTCACTAAATAATGATATACCATACCTCTGAACCTCTTACTGCAAGACATCTGGACAAAGCATGACATACTTAGTGGACAGGGGGCCAAAAAGAGGGACATATCTCACATAATGATTTTACAAACTGAAACAATTGCTGGTGTTACAGGGTTTGTTGCAACATAACATCCCTGAAGGATATGATGTCTGAAACACTAATGGATGTCAACATTTACTTAATACAGTCCTCACATTATCCTAAAGATTTCTCAGAAACAGAAATTGTCTGAGGAATAGATCAAACATAACAGGCAAACCTCTGGGCAGTCTGTGGACATCTGGACAGTTGAGAGGTATGTCAGAGATATATCACTGTCAGACGTCAGGTCACACAGAAAATGCATGTTGAGACAAACCCTGTTAATCTAGTAATCCTCTATGTGTATAACAGCAATACTTACAATCTGTACCCAATTCTGGAGCTTTGTCCCCCATGGTGTTGGGCTGTCTCCACATGTCTTGCCTGAGAGGTATTTCCACCGGGTCTATATTATAACATTGAAGTTCAAAAACTTTGGATGTTATAATATCAAACCCAGTAGAGCGAACGCTTGAAATAGCGAAGCTGCAGAACACCGAATACTTTCCTAGGGAAAGTATTCAGTGGACCATTTCTGTAGCTTCGCTATTTCCTCAACTGTGGAGTGAAGGTTACGGACCCGGTTAAAGTAAGTGTGCGAATGAAGGTGAGTGTGCGATTGGGCATGGGTTAGGTGAGTTAAGGTTAGGGCGCGGGTCAGGTAAATGTGCAATTGTGTGGACGTGAAGGTTAGGGTGGGGTAGGTGAGTTAGGGTTAGGGAGCGAGTAAGGTGAGTGTGCAATAGGGACCTTAGGGTTAGGGTTGGGGTAAGGTAAGTGGGTAGCTAGTGGTGTATGCCTGGTTTAATGTAGGGTTTCGTGAAGTGTATGTGTGTGGATTATTTATTTTGGTGTGCCTGAGTTGTGTGTATGTTTTTTTGGAACAGTGAATTTTTTCCCTGGGAAAAAATTCGCTATTCTGGCTGTTCGGTTTTCTGGTGTTTCGAATGAATGGGTATGATATTATAACATTTGAAGTTTTTAGACTTCGATGTTATAATATAGACCCTTTACCTACCATCTGTGAAGCCATAGCCCCCACACCTCCATAATGTCCTCCACACAGGCATGGAAAATGGGCAAGGCCTACATGAAAGACTTAAGCATAGCACTGTGTTGCTATGGCACTGCCTATGCAACACAGTTCTGAACCCATCTACATAAAGACAGACTGTGACTACACAAACCTAACCATTTTCATTAGTCTGAGGAATCTCTTCAGCACTATAACAGGTATGTCAATCCCGTAAGCTTGTAACTAAATGCAGAAAGGGGAATGCAATAATGTGAAAAAGGAAGTTAAACACTAGGTCGCAACAAGACCTGCTGGACTCACATGCTGCTGTCTGGCACCTATGGCCATTCCTGCTTGCCCTGTCTGCAGTGAAATGGATCACATCCCTGGCCCCTGAGTCACCCCAGTGAAGGTCAGCTCATGTATGACTACTACTGGAGTGTCTGTTGTCCAATACTGAGTGTGACACTGCTAGGCCAGTTACCTGGGATGTTGTAAATAGTCATGTCACCTATGAATGCTACTATGAAACATATGCTTGTTTTACAAAAGTAAGAGACTTATGTAGGGTATGTGCATAGTACACAACAGGTGCAGAAGTGTGTATTGAACTGTATGTTATATACTGAGCCCATACCTGACAATTGTCCAGAGTTTTGCAGACTGACCACATGTCTGCCTCATATGTGTAGTCAGTGCCTCATACAGTTGTGTATTGTCTGGCACATCAGTGGTAACTCATTAAAGACTGAAGTCATAACATAATAGCATACATTTGATTGTCAGATGTCGTATCCTGCAGAGTAGATCTGTGAATGCAACACCGTCTTTGCTGGCAACTAAGTGTGTTTCAAATAGATTCATAAAGTGACACTATTTTCTGGCCTTTGCCCACCAGTGATGTGTGCCTTTGTGCAGATGTCTTGCTCTAACAGGAGCTAGGTGTCCTAGCATGAAACCCACGTCAATGCAAGTGTACCTTGTCCTGTAGGGTGCCAACATTAGTGCAGTTACTGACACCTGCTTTGCAGCTGTGGAGAGCACACTAACTTTGCCAGCTTGTTACTCATCCCATCATACGGTTAGACCCCAAATGGAGGGCTGCAAAACCACAGGAGGTGGAGTGTTAAACATTACCATACACATATGCACCTTCAGGCAGGCAAAACAGTATGATGCATGGGAGACGTCCCGAGTGCAGTTAATAGTAGACAAAACACCTACTGAAATCATAGCTAGCTTCAGGCCTCCAACCATGACTATGGACACCCACCACATCTATTGGGACTTGCTGGAATCTGTCAGGATTCAATCATCTACCCTGCTCCTGGGTGACTTCAACTACCCAACCATAGTGTGCATAAACTATGCCACCTGAACATGAATGCACAGAGATTCCTCGGCTTTGTCAATGGCAATGCAGTGGATCACATGGTCAACACTCCTACGACAGGTGGAAATATCCTGTACCTGGTCCTAACCAACATGAGTAGTCACTGTAGCACTCCCACAGTGTCATCTTCCTTGGTAAGATCTGACCACACAGCCAAAACTGTTCAGGTCACCATCTCCCCTGCCCCACCCTGTCAGGGTCAAACTAAATTAACTTTACACAAATGACTATAAATCTCCTCAGAGCAGGTAGAAGTAGCTTTACAGCCAATGTCCCATCAGTTGGAACTAGCAGTAATGTCCAAGCCCACACCACAATACTACTTGAGCACCTACATAGCTGTATGGACTCAGCAAAACCTGAAAGGACAACATCATCTCCCTCAAGATAGAATAAACATCTGTGGCAGACAGCAGCAATACACAAATACCATAATAGGTGGAAATAATTGCTGGACAGGGCCAAGAAGGAACAGGTGCCTTACTGAAAGCAATGTCACCTTGGTCTGCATAAGCAAATAAGGTCACAGGTGAATTACCCTAAGGCTATCTTTGAGTGCAAATTGGACACATCCACCAAAGCCAATCACTAGGCCTTCCACACATATGTCAGCAATCCCAGAGGCAACACACAAATCCCCCCTGTCCCCCCATCAGTACACATGTGCATGCAAAGCACCTGCCCCCCCTCCCCTCATCATCAGCAAACAGGTCCATAATGCCCTCTCAAAGGCAACACACATAAGTCTCCGTAGGCCTGATACCATCCCTGTCTGCATCCTACATGAACTCAGGCATGAGCTCTCAGATCCATTATGCACTGTAGTCAACCAAAGCCTGAGCACCGGTGTCATCCAATCTGCACAGAGGACAGCCACTGTCATCCCTATACACAAAGGTGGAGCAATCCACTGACTCAGCCAGTCATACACACATCAGCCTAACTAGCCTGCTCTGCAAGGGCATGGAAGGCAATATCAAGGAAATTATGAACAGGGACATTGGCAACCCGAAAATGCTTGAGCCCATACATTGTGGTATTTTCAAAGGGAAATCAGGCCTGTTAAACCTGTTCAACTTCTCTAAAGTGGTCAACAAACACAAGGATGAAGGGAAGATGGTGAACAATGCCTACCTTCACCTAGCCCAATTCTCTCACAATAATCCCCAGGTGGCCAGGATACATACGCCTACACAGCTAGGCATCAACCTGTATGTTACCAGATGGGTAGCTAACTGGCTCAATGATAGTACCCACTCAGTCAAAGTAGAGGAACTCACCTCTAGTGGTACAGTCTTCCAAAGAGGTGTACCCCAAGGATCAGTCTGGGGGCCTTTACTGTTGAGATGTATGTATCTGAGGTACAGGACAAAAGCAGTGGTCTGTGGCTGACCAGGTTTACAGATGCTTGTAATCTGGCCACTGTGTTACATTCCCCTACTGATGTGACCCCCCCCCCCCAAGAGGCCCTCACCCAGTTAATGAATAATGCAAGAAGCATTGCCGCAAACTGAATGCCAGGAGATGCATCATTCTCTCTGCTGTGGCAGATGTTATCCACACTAATTATGACCCAAATGTCTGTCATTATGTTCTAACTTAAACCCTGAGTGATTTGCTAGAAAACCACAGTCACAATTTCTAAGTTAGTAAGAAAAATATTTAAAATCTGCCCCTATGTGTCCCCTTACAATTTCTCTTACTGTGACTGACAAGGAGTATAAATACATGTAAACAAAGTGGGTTTATTCATTTTTTTTCCATTGTCAGGTATGTTTAATTGTAGCTGAGTGGGAGTGCACATTATGGACCTCTGATCAGCATTGCTTAAACATCCCATAGGAGATAAATAAAAATATACTGCTGAAATCCTAATGCCGAGATTGTATAGTGGTTAGAGTCCTGGCTTTGCATGCAAGCATTTATAGTTCCAAGACAGGCACTTTATTTTTACATAGGAAAGTAGTGTTAAAATTGCTATTTTTATTTTAAATTATGTAGTAATTGATATTTGTCAACCAGGGTAGTATAGCTGGTCTGAAATATAAGTGTGAGTGCATATAACATGTGAAATCACCCATGTATACACAAGTGTCCCATACAGTATAGTCACACCCCATAGTGATGTAATGAAAGCACATAGAGGGCGTCATGTAAAGTAAATCATATACACTTGCTAATATGTCAGTAATGATTAATTTAGTCATTATTCTGATATTTGTTTAAATGAAAATTGATCAATGGTTAGCAGTGGTCAGCTCTGTAGCCAGTTTAAGCATTGCATTAGATGTAAATACTAAGCAGCAGTCAGCTCAGCTAAGCAGATTTGCGCACTGTTAAGCAGTGCTCAGCAATTACCCCTTTAAGCACTGTTCAACTCAGCTTAGTTGATTTGCACAATGCTTAGCTGAGCTTAGCATTTTCAGAATGGTCCACTGACAGCAAAGGGCAGGAATATAGCCTTATTTAAATGGCACAGGTGGGAATACAGCCAGAATCTGTTATAGCTTGCTCTGAGTAGGAACTATGTCAGTTGTTGGTGAGGGCTCATGCTTTTGGGCACAGTGCTGGGCATTTTGGTGTCCAGAGTCATGGCTGGGCTCCTTGTAGCAAACCATGATGACAGACTGCTGCAGGGACAGTACCAGGGCTCACATTATAAAGCGGAGGTCTGGGACCATCGATCACATGATCTCACCAGTGCCACTGGCATCCCCCAAACTAGTGAGCAGGTACGGCATCACTATGCCAACCTAAAGTGGAGGAAGGGGGCGGTCTTGGCCCAGTGGATCCAAAACACTCAGGACAACCATACTCCAGCAGTTTGTAAGTATCCCAGATATAGCTGCACCAAATTCTAGCCTGAGTATGTGATAACAGGTATGAATAATGTTTGTTTGTCACCCCTACAGCTGCAGCAAAGAGGGCTAGCAATGTTTAGGCCCATGCAGACAGACTGACAAGGCTGCTGACAGGCTGGCGTACAGATCTACCTTGTAGTACATAGTGAAATGAATAAGAAGGAGTAAATTGTTTACTGTGTTCTGTGTCTAACAATTAAAAGAAAAATTACAAATAGTCATCCACAGCATATGCAGTAGTAGAGTACTGAGTCATATAAGTACAATAAAAACCTAAACCACCAACTGTTGTGTTTATTCTGGTATGTTGTTGTAGAAATAGAATGTGTACAGGTTCTGCACAGAAAATATGGCTTTGACAGCATGACTTAACAGAGGTTGTTCTGAGAATCAGCTAGTATGCAAAACAGTAGATTGTGGAGCTGTAAATCAAGATATACATGAAATATGACATATATTATGCACTAAGATCTGACCCCTGAATACTAATGTCAAATGTATTATAGTGTGTCCCCTGCTGCAATCCCTTTTGTTAACCTTTGCTTTCCAGATCGTATAATTTCAAAGGATTACTACATGGTACACTATCTGTCATGCATGAATCTCAGGATTACAAGGTCAGACTGTCTAATCCACAGTGTATTAGGGAGAAAACAGTCATACAAATGACAGTGGTTCCTCACTAGCTCAGTGTGATGAGTAACAGCCTTATAGTTCATTTTAGCACACCTAGACATGATTTGAATCCAGGGAGTGTTACTGAGATATGTGCATATATACACTCAAGAAATCTTGAATATTTATAGAAACAGTCAGATAGTGGTAACAGATATTTTCTCCACAGGTCTTACAGGTAATGAAATGTTTGTAGTAGCTGTTTGCATGGTATAACAATACACCATGTACAACTGTCCCACTGCCCAGCCCCATGCCTGCAAATTACTGCAGGATAGGTACATACACCATGCCCTCTTCCCGATACATGTCTCTCAAGTGTCATGCTGTCATGGCTAGTTGTCACTGCTGCCAATCACCTTGGACACAGATAGGAATCCAGGTGAACTATGCTAATAGCAGACTCAGACATCATTGCAGGGCACCCCTTCTTTGTCAAGTATGTAACCCTGACATGTACAAGTCCCCACCAGTAAAGTAGCCACAGTTCACCCAGTCTGCCTCATACCATTACAGATTGACAGTCTAACAGGTATGTATGTGCCACAGAAGCTATGAGCCAGATGTAAAGTGAGGGCAGACCTGTAGAGTATTGAGCAGTACTGTTGTGAAAATTAGTAGCCGATACATTTGTTAATGGACTTTTATTCTCTCCCCACCGTCATCTGCATCAATAATTATTATTCATATACTGCGGGTATGTCGTTCTCAAAACCTATTGTTGGGACATGTGTTCTATTATTGTTCATATATTTCATTGGTTGCATATTAACATACCTTGTTCAAATACCATTATTGGTGGCCTGTCGCTGTCAATGTAATTTGCATGCTGTTAAAATGCTTACTGTTGTTCCATTTATGCATGTGTTCTGTTTGCTATGCAAATGTTTCATGTCTGTTGGTTTGGGTTAATGGGAACACCCATGCATGCAGTTATAACTAATTTTAAAATGTGTTTTTCATGACTAACCAATATATCTGGGAAAACCACAACACCATAGCACATTTGGGAAGGCAGATCCAGGCGGATCCACCTGTCCCACCCCATCTGACTGTGGCACGGGCCCCAGCACGCGTCTGGGACCAACCCAGAACATCTTCTTCTGCTGGTCCTGCACCAACTTCAGGTGGAGCCACCTCAGGGGACAGGGCCCAGATCCCCCCCCCAGGCACAGGGACTGAGAGGAGCCTATCACTAGAAATATGTTCCAGTATGGGGCACAGCATCATCCACTCTGAGTTGAGTGGTTAGGTGCACCAGATGGAGAGGGCTACCTGGTGCACCTCAAAGGGCAGGCTGCCCCTCTTGTCCATCACCCAGCAGAGCCACCTTTGGGGCCGTGAAGGTGCAGTGGTGACTGCCCATGGGTGGGGACCTCAGTCCCACTGTGCCCATTTGGGGGCTCATGGGCCTCTGATTCCCAACCACCCTCCCCATCCAAGGTGTTTACCCCACTCGTGTGTCATATTCCACCCCTGTCTGCTGTCTTGTGTGTCTTGTCTGTCTGCAAATGCTACCTATCCTACCCAACCTACTTCCCTAAACATACCTACAGCCCTTCCCCAACATCCCACACTCACCTAAATCTGTTCAACAAAAAAAATCATTGCCCCATACATAGCTCTACATTTCGACCCCATGTACAGTGAAATTAATCAATCTACCCACATATTATTCTACAAATATATGTCACCAACACCCCTCCCTGTGGGGTGTGAGGCTGTAAATTCCAAATTCTACATATTATTCTCAGCTGTTGCTGCAGAAGAAATGTAAAGCTATGGTCCTTTCCTTTCCTACACCCATTCTCACATCCCTAGCTGGTTTTCCTAATGTTTTACCTACTGCATGCCCCCATTTCACCACTTTCCTATGACCCTTTTTTTCTTTTCTTTAATTAAACTTAGAGTGGGTGTAAGCGGGAGTAAGCGGTGCTAAGTGATGCTAAGAGGACTTAACCGTCTGTTAGCATCACTTAACTTCATAACCATGCAAACCCACTTACAACTGCTTAAAAATGCTTTAATCATTCTGTCTCCATCAGCCCTTGTGCTGACCAGCAACAAAACAGCTAACTCTGCCAAGTCTCAAACCTAGGACACTGTGTACTGCAATCACAGCAACGCACCAGTAGACCACTTGAGATGCTAGGATTTGTAATGCTTTTATAAACATATCATGCATTATGGTCATTTAACATGAGTGAAAAAAGTCACCCATAACAAGGCTTGAACCCCGGACCCTGTGCACTACAATCAGAGCACTGTACTTCTACACCATCTGAGCTATAGGGATTTCTAAAGTTTTTACAAACATATCATGCACTACAGTCATTTAACATAAGGGTAAAAATATACATATATCTATATATAAATACAAATATATATATATATATATATATATATATATATATATATATATATATAAAAAACAACCTCTTACTGCAAGACATCTGTAAAAAGCCTGACAAATTTGGGGGGGATAAAGGGCAAACAATAGTGACATCTTTGAAATATGGCTGTTATGCATTTAGAAGTCTGCTAGAGTAGCATGGTTTGATTTAACATATATTTCCTGATACATTCCAGGTCTGAAACACAAATGATTGTCATAATTTACTGATGTCAATGCTCACATCATCCCAGTGATTTGTCAGAAACCCACAACTGTTATGGGGAACAAACCAAACATATAAGCCACACATTTGGACAGTGTCTACACATCTGGACAATGGAGAGGTATGACTGCAGTCATGTAACAGAAGATAAAAAAAATACTGAGAGCTGCCAACCATTTCAACCAGCACCTTCTGAACCACTGTAAGACCAACATGACACTACCCAAATCAGCTCTGGGGAAGTACCCATGTATCTCCAAATATATCATGCACTTCAGGGATCGAATTGTAGGGAAAAGCAGACATTGGTGAGAAATTGTCCGCCCACAGCCATTTGTACCACAGTCACAGCAACATACCAATACCCCAAATGAACTCTTGAGTAGAACGACTGTTTGAACAAACATATCCTGATTGCCAGTCACACACTATACCAACATATACTGGCCCAGCTCACAGTCTACTAGGAATCCTGAGGTGTTACAGGACATTTCTCAATCTGCCCCTACAAACATATACACCTGATAGACCACCAGCAACTGTAGCAGCATGCACAGTCAGATAGAAATTAATCTGTGACACTCACTTCTGCTAATCTCCCTACTCAGCCCAACAAACATTTACACACAACACTGCTACTCAATCCAGGCAGTTTGTTATCAATGGCCAGACATACATAACTCTCAACTCTACAGATTTCCACAGAATGTCAATGGTGTGGGACCATATTTATGGTCACTGCCGCATACCACTTCTAGGAGTCTGATAAGTCACTGGGATGATATCAGGAGTGCAGTCACTAAATAATGATATACCATACCTCTGAACCTCTTACTGCAAGACATCTGGACAAAGCATGACATACTTAGTGGACAGGGGGCCAAAAAGAGGGACATATCTCACATAATGATTTTACAAACTGAAACAATTGCTGGTGTTACAGGGTTTGTTGCAACATAACATCCCTGAAGGATATGATGTCTGAAACACTAATGGATGTCAACATTTACTTAATACAGTCCTCACATTATCCTAAAGATTTCTCAGAAACAGAAATTGTCTGAGGAATAGATCAAACATAACAGGCAAACCTCTGGGCAGTCTGTGGACATCTGGACAGTTGAGAGGTATGTCAGAGATATATCACTGTCAGACGTCAGGTCACACAGAAAATGCATGTTGAGACAAACCCTGTTAATCTAGTAATCCTCTATGTGTATAACAGCAATACTTACAATCTGTACCCAATTCTGGAGCTTTGTCCCCCATGGTGTTGGGCTGTCTCCACATGTCTTGCCTGAGAGGTATTTCCACCGGGTCTATATTATAACATTGAAGTTCAAAAACTTTGGATGTTATAATATCAAACCCAGTAAATGACGCTTGAAATAAGCGAAGCTGCAGAACACCGAATACTTTCCTAGGGAAAGTATTCAGTGGACCATTTCTGTAGCTTCGCTATTTCCTCAACTGTGGAGTGAAGGTTACGGACCCGGTTAAAGTAAGTGTGCGAATGAAGGTGAGTGTGCGATTGGGCATGGGTTAGGTGAGTTAAGGTTAGGGCGCGGGTCAGGTAAATGTGCAATTGTGTGGACGTGAAGGTTAGGGTGGGGTAGGTGAGTTAGGGTTAGGGAGCGAGTAAGGTGAGTGTGCAATAGGGACCTTAGGGTTAGGGTTGGGGTAAGGTAAGTGGGTAGCTAGTGGTGTATGCCTGGTTTAATGTAGGGTTTCGTGAAGTGTATGTGTGGATTATTTATTTTGGTGTGCCTGAGTTGTGTGTATGTTTTTGGAACAGTGAATTTTTCCTGGGAAAAAAATTCGCTATTCTAACTGTTCGGTTTTCTGGTGTTTCGAATGAATGGGTATGATATTATAACATTTGAAGTTTTTAGACTTCGATGTTATAATATAGACCCTTTACCTACCATCTGTGAAGCCATAGCCCCACACCTCCATAATGTCCTCCACACAGGCATGGAAAATGGGCAAGGCCTACATGAAAGACTTAAGCATAGCACTGTGTTGCTATGGCACTGCCTATGCAACACAGTTCTGAACCCATCTACATAAAGACAGACTGTGACTACAAACCTAACCATTTTCATTAGTCTGAGGAATCTCTTCAGCACTATAACAGGTATGTCAATCCCGTAAGCTTGTAACTAAATGCAGAAAGGGGAATGCAATAATGTGAAAAAGGAAGTTAAACACTAGGTGCAACAAGACCTGCTGGACTCACATGCTGCTGTCTGGCACCTATGGCCATTCCTGCTTGCCCTGTCTGCAGTGAAATGGATCACATTCCTGGCCCCTGAGTCACCCCAGTGAAGGTCAGCTCATGTATGACTACTACTGGAGTGTCTGTTGTCCAATACTGAGTGTGACACTGCTAGGCCAGTTACCTGGGATGTTGTAAATAGTCATGTCACCTATGAATGCTACTATGAAACATATGCTTGTTTTACAAAACTAAGAGACTTATGTAGGGTATGTGCATAGTACACAACAGGTGCAGAAGTGTGTATTGAACTGTATGTTATATACTGAGCCCATACCTGACAATTGTCCAGAGTTTTGCAGACTGACCACATGTCTGCCTCATATGTGTAGTCAGTGCCTCATACAGTTGTGTATTGTCTGGCACATCAGTGGTAACTCATTAAAGACTGAAGTCATAACATAATAGCATACATTTGATTGTCAGATGTCGTATCCTGCAGAGTAGATCTGTGAATGCAACACCGTCTTTGCTGGCAACTATGTGTGTTTCAAATAGATTCATAAAGTGACACTATTTTCTGGCCTTTGCCCACCAGTGATGTGTGCCTTTGTGCAGATGTCTTGCTCTAACAGGAGCTAGGTGTCCTAGCATGAAACCCACATCAATGCAAGTGTACCTTGTCCTGTAGGGTGCCAACATTAGTGCAGTTACTGACACCTGCTTTGCAGCTGTGGAGAGCACACTAACTTTGCCAGGTTGTTACTCATCCCATCATACGGTTAGACCCCAAATGGAGGGCTGCAAAACCACAGGAGGTGGAGTGTTAAACATTACCATACACATGGTAGTTGTGCCATACACAAGTTGGGAACTGCTGATTGAGGGCTCAGTGTCTGTTATTCTAAAAGTGTATTAATTCTGGTTTAAGCACTTGGGCTTGAGGCCAGTTATTTTACATTAAGAGGGTTCGTGTTCTGCACTCTTGTGGGAGGAGAGGCTGGACTCTGTCCTTCTGAGCTGGGAATTTCTGGTTAAAGCTTATAGTGCCTGCATATTTGAACTGCTTCTTACTGAAATTGGTACACCTCGTTTGGCATAGACTAGATCCAGACCTGCTGAATCTAGCTTTGTTTGTATAACTTGAGCACTAATCCAGGCATTTTTAAAGTATTCAGTTGTATTTATTACTGCTGGTAGTAACTTGATTAAAGTGTAGCTATCATTTCTAAGTCTTTTGGATTAAGCACTTGGGCTTCAGACCAGTTGTTTTACATTAGGAAGGTTTGTGGCCTGCACTGTGGTGGCAGGACAGGCAGCTTACATCCTTCTAGGTTAGGAACTGCTGATTGAGAGCTCAGTGTCTGTTATTCTAAAAGTGTATTAGTTCTGGTTTAAGCACTTGGGCTTCAGGCCAGTTATTTTACGTTAGGAAGGATTGCGGTCTGCACTCTTGGGAGGAGAGGCTGGACTCTGCCCTTCTGAGCTGAATAAGCGACTTTTCTTGATACTAAGTATAATTTTTGTTGCTTTCCACATCTGAATACCTAGCGACTGTATTTCGCCTGCCTTTCTGTTACACTGAAGCTGTTTTTACTGCATTTAACTTAATATTGCACTTGGAATCCTTGTTTGTTACTATTTGACTGTATTTGTAGCAAATTCTTCTGTGTAAGCTGTAGTAGCTGATTCATAGCATTTATAAGTGTTTGCTGTACCTGTTTCTGCCTGTTCTGTGAAAAAAAAAAAAGAAAAAAAAAAAAGAAAAAAATATCTCTTGTTTTTCCTGCTTTACTAGTTTAGTCCAGTTTCAGAGTTGCTGATTCCTGGGCTTTGGTTGTAGTTCCTGTGTACTGTTTCCTTGCCTTATTTGGGGGAGAGGAAGTTACCTTGCTTACCAGTGGGAGTGGGAAGCATTGAGCTGCCTTTTGTCCAGTTTTGTGAGGTTTCAGCCAGTAACTAGTAGTTTATTGGTCGTTTTGGGCCAGTTTCTAGCTTTTTCCAGCCCCCTGGTATAAAACGCGGTAAACGCGTTACACGATTTAGAGCGGAGCTGCCACTGTTGCACACTAGGGCAGCGCCCGGTTAGGCAGGTTTAAACTATTCGGCTACCTAAAGTCCACTCTTCAAATTTTCCTTAAAACTACCTTCCTCGAACTATACTACTGATCTAATCAGCTTATCCTATAACTAAAAGATCATCTCCACTTGACTCCAAGTAGACTATTCTCTATCTGTTAAACCTAGCACTTGCTCCTACAGTACTTATTACCTTGATACGGCACTCTTGTCATAGATAGTACCCCAAAAGGAAACCCCATTTCTCGGTCACCCGTCCCCTGAATCTTTTTAAAGTTTTTGTCTATCCTTCTAGCATGTCGAGGGATCAGTTGCTAGTGTCCTCTCCTGCTCAGCTGGTGAACCTGGGAATACTGAGGCAATGTTACAATTGCCTCATGTACACAGACAACCCTCTCCTCCTCCCACAAAACACAAATACATGCGAGAGATGCAACTATACGGCCAAACTGAGGCTGAGCACTCACAACACAGGACTGGCAAGACCAGTCAGGAGGAGAAGGTTACCACACACACTATAGACCCAGTCTCACATAGCACCATTACAACCTCAAATCATACACATAAACACACAAAGACATACTGAGGCTCTGATCAAAATCTACCAAAATAGCAGAGGCCACCAAAGCAGACACCCAAACAACCACCACCTCAGAACACAACACCTGCAACACATAGACCTCACAGTCAGAGTGTCAAACAGTCACAGCCCTTAAGGCCAAACACAATGCCAGACACACTAGTCATTGGTGACTCCATAGTCAGACACACTGATGTCCCGCTCACCAGACTGAGTAAGGAGAAGGTCACAGTAAGCTGCCTGTCGGGCGCTAGAATCCGCCACATAGCAAGCACTCAGGTCTCTCAACAGCAAGTACAAATATGACTCAGTCATTGTCCACGCTGGTGTAAGCGACCTGAGGCACCTCCTTGGACTACATGAAAAGAGACATTGAGGAGCTCTCTGACTATGTAGCCCAGGCAGGTATGACCCTGACCTTGAGCAGTATCCTACCTTCACCAAGAGTGATGCCACAATACAGAGATAAGATGATCAGCTTTAACAATTGGCTTCAACACTGGTGTCATTCAAAGGGATCCAGTATCTGTCTGCCTGGGATGACATGCTGGACAAGCCACGCTGCATGAGGGCGGCTTGCACCTGTCACCCTGGGATTCGGATATTGGCAAAGGCTCTTGCCACCCCATAGTGCCTTTTAGGCAAGGCTCAAATTCTAAACCTACCACCCTAGAACACAAAAAGGAAAAACTAAGGGTAATGCTGCTCAATGCCAGAAGTCTCAATCTCAAAATGCACTCGAGGCCCTTCTCAGTATGGAGAACATCGATGTCTGTGCTGTGACAGAAACCTGGTTCAAGGCTCCTGAGAGCACCCCAGCTATCAGGTTTTACCTCATATCATGCGTTCGCCCCAAAATCCGGACAATACCAAGAAAGGAGGGTATCCATATTCATTAAGGACACCCACACCTCAAGACTGGTGGCAACACGATGCATCGGAGACCATCCAGGTGCAATTAACCATAGGCAAGACTGCTCTGCAAATTGTAGCATGTTACAGGCCACCCTCACAAACTCAGGAACCTCACATGGCCTTCCTGAAAACACTAGAGGGATAAATGTATCACCAAACACCATCATACTAGGTGACTTCAATTACCCTAATATAGACTGGGAACACTACTCAAGCCCAAACACCCCTAGCCCAAAAGTTCCTGGAATTCATAAACTCAAATGCCATGGAACAACTAGTCACCATCCCACAAGAGGAGATAACATACTTGATCTCATCATCACGAACATGGGAGCACAATGTTCAACACCGAAGTATACCCCTCACTGGTGAGATCAGATCACAAACTAATCTCGCTGGAGGTCCTCATCCCACCCCACCTGAAATAAAAAGACCACAGTAAGAACTTCTCAAAAGCCGACTTCACACTTCTAAAGACTAGTGTGGTCTCCTTTAAGGCCCCGAGCTGGTGGAAAACAGTACTCAAGCCGCTGAATCACTTACAGGCGCCTTCTACCAGCACCTGCAGGACTGCATGGATAAGGCAATCCCAAACAAAACAAAGACTCTTAGTACCAAAGGCAAGCGTCCAGTCTGGTGGACCCCAGCCATAAACAAACTCTACAATAAAAGGAGGAAGCTACTACAAGATACAGCAAAATCCTTAAAAGGTAAGACACCCTTGATCACTATAAGTAAAAAAACTAAGAGCTCTCATAAAATCATCCAAAGCAAATTTCGAGAGAAAAATAGCTAAAGACTCAAAAGACAATCATAAGGCCTTCTTTAGCTATGTTAGACACCTAGGAGGAAACTCCCAGATATGCTCAGAACTAGTTCAAAATGATGTGAAGATTACTGATCCTACAGACATTGCCAACATACTGGCTGACAGGTTCAGTGCAAACTTCTCCCCCCCCTCCCCCCCAAAAGGAGAGATATCTATACCAAACGATTGCAGCCCCCCAAACATCTCCAGCGCCCAAGTGAGAACTGCTCTCTCCAAAGCAAAAACCACAGCATCCATGGGACCTGATGGTGTCCCCGGCTGTGTGCTCCACGAACTCAATGAGGAATTAAACCCACAGCTAGGACAGCTGTTTAATCAAAGTCTTAGCTCTGGATCACCCAGGGGTGGCGCACTGCAACTGTGGTCCCACTTCACAAAGGCGGTGCCTCCACCGACCCTGGAAATTACCGGCCCATTAGCCTGACAAGCCTTATCTGCAAAGCCATGGAGAGGATCATAATGGACCTCATAAATAAAGACATAGGGAATTTGCAGACTTTGGATCCAACCCAGTTTGGCTTTGTCAAAGGCAGATCATGCCTTTTAAACTTGGTTGACTTCTTGAAACAGTCACCAAAGCCATTGACGAGGAAAGGCAGTCCATACAGCCTACCTCGATCTGGCTAAGGCCTTGATACAATACCCCACTCGGGTATCATTGAAAAACTCATCAGCTTAAATGTTAACCCATACATCACAAGATGGGTTGCAAACTGGCTGAGTGACAGAACCCACAGGGTCAGAGTTGCTGGCGCCATGTCAGACTCAAAACCTGTCACAAGTGGTGTCCCACAGGGGCCTCAGTCCTGGGCCACTCTTGTTTGGCATCTACTTTTCCAGTACAAGCAAACACAGGAGGGTTATGGCTGACAAAGTTTGCAGATGACTGCAAACTGGGCGCCATAGTAGAAAACACATCTGACACAGATATCCTTCAGAAGGGTCTCACAGAAGCGGATAACTGGTGCCAGAGCCACGGCCTGAAGTTAAATGCCAAAATGCATAGTCATACCCTTTGGGAAAAACAAGGTTACCTAGCTACCAAATAGGTGGCAATCCACTGAGCACAGAAGAAGTTATCAGGGACCTGGGGACCCAGGTTGATAGTAGTCTGTCATTCGACACCCATGTAGCTAAAGTAGTTAGGAAGACTTTCTACATTGCCCACCTTATCATGAAGGGATTCTCATCTAGATCAAGGGAGGTCATAGTCTCCCTTTACTCATCACTCATCAGACCAATGATTGAGTACAATGCCCCATTTGGGATGTATCTGACCCGACACCTGCAGCAGCTGGAGAGGCCACAAAGATCCCCACCAAAAAGGTAAAGGGGCTCAAAAAACTGTCCTTTGCTGCCCGACTGAAAGAACCCCCGCTCTATTCAGTCGCTTAGGCGCTGCTCAGAGGTGACCTTTGCCTAACATACAAGGCCATGTCAAACCCAGATTTGATGAATATGCTTCACCTCAAAAATCTAGATCCATCAGAGCCACAAGGGCGGAGACTTAAACCTCGACACGGCTATTAATAGGACGTGCTGGAGGGATAGATTCATTACCCAAAGACTCCTATGCTGTGGAACAAAATCCGTACATGTGAGGCAGAGCACCTCGCTGGCCTTGTTCAAGAGAAATCTTGACCAATGGATGGGAGATCGCAGATATACCCCAGGGATTACCTCAGTGTCACTGCTCGACAGAGGCACAGCAAAATAATGGGTATAGTTCCCCATACTAAAGGGGTGGCGTAAGCCACAAAACGATGGGCTAGGCTTGTAAATGCCCTCGGGCAGATAGCCTAGTATAAACCTATGAACCTATGAACCTATGAACATATGCACCTTCAGGCAGGCAAAACAGTATGATGCATGGGAGACGTCCCGAGTGCAGTTAATAGTAGACAAAACACCTACTGAAATCATAGCTAGCTTCAGGCCTCCAACCATGACTATGGACACCCACCACATCTATTGGGACTTGCTGGAATCTGTCAGGATTCAATCATCTACCCTGCTCCTGGGTGACTTCAACTACCCAACCATAGTGTGCATAAACTATGCCACCTGAACATGAATGCACAGAGATTCCTCGGCTTTGTCAATGGCAATGCAGTGGATCACATGGTCAACACTCCTCGACAGGTGGAAATATCCTGTACCTGGTCCTAACCAACATGAGTAGTCACTGTAGCACTCCCACAGTGTCATCTTCCTTGGTAAGATCTGACCACACAGCCAAAACTGTTCAGGTCACCATCTCCCCTGCCCCACCCTGTCAGGGTCAAACTAAATTAACTTTACACAAATGACTATAAATCTCCTCAGAGCAGGTAGAAGTAGCTTTACAGCCAATGTCCCATCAGTTGGAACTAGCAGTAATGTCCAAGCCCACACCACAATACTACTTGAGCACCTACATAGCTGTATGGACTCAGCAAAACCTGAAAGGACAACATCATCTCCCTCAAGATAGAATAAACATCTGTGGCAGACAGCAGCAATACACAAATACCATAATAGGTGGAAATAATTGCTGGACAGGGCCAAGAAGGAACAGGTGCCTTACTGAAAGCAATGTCACCTTGGTCTGCATAAGCAAATAAGGTCACAGGTGAATTACCCTAAGGCTATCTTTGAGTGCAAATTGGACACATCCACCAAAGCCAATCACTAGGCCTTCCACACATATGTCAGCAATCCCAGAGGCAACACACAAATCCCCTGTCCCCATCAGTACACATGTGCATGCAAAGCACCTGCCCCCCCTCCCCTCATCATCAGCAAACAGGTCCATAATGCCCTCTCAAAGGCAACACACATAAGTCTCCGTAGGCCTGATACCATCCCTGTCTGCATCCTACATGAACTCAGGCATGAGCTCTCAGATCCATTATGCACTGTAGTCAACCAAAGCCTGAGCACCGGTGTCATCCAATCTGCACAGAGGACAGCCACTGTCATCCCTATACACAAAGGTGGAGCAATCCACTGACTCAGCCAGTCATACACACATCAGCCTAACTAGCCTGCTCTGCAAGGGCATGGAAGGCAATATCAAGGAAAGTATGAACAGGGACATCGGCAACCTGAAAATGCCTGAGCCCACACAGTGTGGTACTGTCAAAGGGAGATCAGGCCTGTTAAACCTGGTCGACTTCTCTAAAGTGGTCAACAAACACAAGGATGAAGGGAAGATGGTGAACAATGCCTACCTTCACCTAGCCCAATTCTCTCACAATAATCCCCAGGTGGCCAGGATACATACGCCTACACAGCTAGGCATCAACCTGTATGTTACCAGATGGGTAGCTAACTGGCTCAATGATAGTACCCACTCAGTCAAAGTAGAGGAACTCACCTCTAGTGGTACAGTCTTCCAAAGAGGTATACCCCAAGGATCAGTCTGGGGGCCTTTACTGTTGAGATGTATGTATCTGAGGTACAGGACAAAAGCAGTGGTCTGTGGCTGACCAGGTTTACAGATGCTTGTAATCTGGCCACTGTGTTACATTCCCCTACTGATGTGACCACCCCCCCCCAAGAGGCCCTCACCCAGTTAATGAATAATGCAAGAAGCATTGCCGCAAACTGAATGCCAGGAGATGCATCATTCTCTCTGCTGTGGCAGATGTTATCCACACTAATTATGACAGCAATAATGTACTGAGCATGCAATCAGGTGTGAGGCAACTTGTGCACCAAGGTTGGTAGCAACCTGACAGTTTCTCATCGTGTGGGCACCATTGTATGGAACAGAAGGCTGTCTACATGGTCCACCTCACAAAAACAGGTATGGCATCCAGGAACCAGGAGACCGCAGCATCCCTGTTCTCCACCCTTATCAGACACATTACCAAGTACAATGGCTCCTTTGGCATGTACCTTGCCAAGCAAATGCAGCAGTTGCAGAGACCGCAGAGGTTCCTGACCAGGCAAATCCAGGGTCTGCAACACCTATCCTATACAGGTAGGCTGAAAGCCCTGTCACTGTACTCAGTCTCATGCAGACTGATCATAGGTGACCTGTGTCCGGCATACAAGGCCATTTCCAAACCAGCCTTGATGGCGTTTCTGCACATCTGTAAGACAAACCCCACTCATGCATCATGCACGCAAGGCCCTCACCTGGTCGGTGACATATATAGTACTTGTTGGCAGGATAGTGTAGTGTCCCACACAATACACTGTCAGTAAAATACACTCCCTCCCCATGTCTAGCAGAGTATGTGTATAGCCCTCTTGAAGATGAAGAAGCTTGATGACTGCATGGGAAATGGATGAGACACCCCTGGGATCATGCATGTGTCCCATCTGGACAGGGGAAACAGGTGCTGGCTTTGAAGGGACATGGGCTAAAGTCTGGGCCAGGCTTATGAGGGCATCAGGGCCAATAGCCTGGTATCATCTTATGAGGCTATGTACCTAGTACTTGACATGTTTCCTGTATGTGTTGCAGACTGTCCTGCAATGTTGTCTGAAATGAATCCCTGTGAGTCTGAACTGTGTAGGTACTGCAGTGATAGTGTATAGTCTTATTCCTTCATCAGTTATCATCACATATTGTTACACCTTGTCATTTTGTGTGGTCTGTATAGCAGTAAGTCAGCTCTTGCAGTACATGCATATGCACTTGGTGACACTGTATAGCTCACTCCAATAGCCTTGGTCTTGGCCACAATTACCATTCTACTACTAGGCCCATCACACAGTAGGATCTGTCACCATTTGTTGTGGACCTTTCAGTAGTAGTGAAAGGGATGGATTGCAGCTAGCAGAACTACTGTAAGGTCTGCCCTGAAGGGCCCATAGGTGTCACAGCTGTGCCAGACTTGTACCAGGAGTGTGTGTGTGAGTGTGTGTGTGTGCGTGTGTGTGTGTGTGTGTGTGTGTGTGTGTGTGTGTGTGTGTGTGTGTGGGTGTGTGTGGGTGTGTGTGTGTGTGTATCAGCAAACATAAGGGCATTAATTTACATATGTTGTCTTCTCCTTGCAGGTGATCACAGGGGTTGGTGTCCCTCCCCCCTCACAACCTGATGTCAGTATCTTAGCAGACTCCCATGATGATGGCAGTCATAGTGAGGTACAGGTGGAGTTGTTGGTGCCTGAAACTGTGTTATTGTTTGCTATCCCACTTTCACCATGTCCCTGCACACAGTTAGTATGCCCACACATACCCAGTCCCCAGCAGCCATGGGTAATTGACAGGTTAAAGGTGGTGGCATGGAGCAGGCTAGTGTGTTGAGTATGGCGAGTGTTAGTGTAGACACCAGCCATAGTCAGAGAGCAGGTGAGGTCACACACAGGCAGATGGACAGGAGTGCTCAACAGAGGACTAATGTCCATCAAGCCTCTGTCACAAGTGCCACAGCAGCTGTCACCAGACGCATGTTACAGTCCATCATGGATGCACAGGTGCGTACTGACCTCAACACCAGACAAATGCTCAGGGTCATGAATGCATCACCCCCTGCTATGTGTGATGACCTCCATGGCATTTATAATGCCATACGTCATCTTGCCAATGTTGTGACTAGACAGTGGGATGAGACATTGTCACTGCCTGACCTGTGCTTGAGCATGTGGTGGAAGTAGGGCATTGGCCAGGTGGACGTAGGTCAGCAACATGATCAGCTGTGAACCCATGTGGCCATGAACATTCACAGTCCTGTAGTGACAGTACCAACAGCACTACCGAAGGGATGGTGCTGTCCACACCACACTGGAGCAGGCCATAGGCACGTTGGCCTGGCCAATCCCATCAGGGACATGGATCCAGCAGACAGCAGTCACCATTCGGGAGTAGTACTGCATCTGTCCTTGAGCCTGGCGGTGCCAGTGATACTCCTGGCAGAACCAGTTCCCACATCTCTGCCAGGAGGTGGTGAACCATACATTCTGCCATGTACAGTCCATGGCTGTCCAACATAGTCCTGTGTTGGGCATCTACATGGCTTGATGGTGTGCAGACACTCACATATCCCTATCACAGACCAGTCACTACGCACAACTCCTCTACACAGCCAAGTTGAACACCTCCCCTCCACAAACACACACACACACACACACACACACACACACACACACACACACACACACACACACACACACACACACACACACACACACACACATGATGTCAGCCATATGGCCCAGCTTAGGCCTCTGGTAATCCAACACCACACCCTGTGCATGTGATGATACTTGTCCCACAACCCTGTTTTCCATGCCATCGATGCATGAACATGCTCATATGGGTCTGATGCACAGTGTGACTATAGTATAGTGTAACAATGTCATACTGTGTAAGGTGCTGTCTGCTGGCTGTAGTTATGGGTACACATCGAGGTGTATGTACCTTGTTAGACATAACGCACTATGGCTGTAAGTACTGCTAACTGACTGCAGTGTCATGTACTGTATTCTGGTTGTGTTCTGAGTGTCTGGGTGTCTGCAGGCTGTGAGCCTGCAGACAGTAGCAATGATAAGTAAGGTGAAGTGGAAACACAGTGACCTTTTCATAGCCAAAGTACAGCTGTATATGTACATGTTTACCGGGTGTGTTTGCATGCAACAGGGTGTGAAGGGTAATTGTGGTGGACAGTGTGACCTTGCATACATACCCTTGACACAGTCACCTAGCCTTCATACATGTCATCTCGGTGTTCTGTAGGACCGCAGGCTCACACATACAGAGGAATTTACTTGAGTACTGGCACTTGGACCCTCATAAGCTTAGCCATTACTTTAACTGAAACAGATTCAGCTATCAGCACCTGTTGCCCCTGCCATTTCTGTCACATCCACTTGACTGTCACGCGGTTGATGAGGGTATGACTGGTATTGTGTATGACAGGTTTGGGGTATGTATTCCTGACACAGGTCAACCTGTGTTAGTCTAACCTGACAATCAGCAGCATGTGTGTCTGCTATCTCATATGCATGTCTGGCCTCTCATGCTAGTAGTGCACACAGAGTCATAGTCCTGTACATGATGCAGCTGACAAAGGGCTGAGCACAGCCCCTACCTGCACTTTCTTATGAATGATAGCACTAGATACATGACAAAGATAGCACAGTGGTACTGTAGTGAGCAGTGTTTGCCACTACTATTGAAGTGGGTGACAATTGCAGGGGCTGTTAGGATTGCCAATGGTGGGTTCAGAGGCCATTAACATGTTAGAGCCATCTCTCTCTCTCACACACACACAGACACATACACACACACACACACACACACACACACACACACACACACACACACACACCGTTGCATGGGGACATGCATTGAAACACATATGCACATGGAGGTGACACATATCAGAGTAGATGACCTACCCATCTATTAATGTACAATACACAGTGATATGACCATTGCATGCACAACAGTGGATTGGTGTTAGAAACTGTATAACTGTGCTTGTATGGTGGATGACAGCTGTATGGGCTGACACTAGGTTGGCAATGGGGGAGTTCACAGGGTGGAAGAGGCACTCAAAATGCTATAGCCATCACATACACACACTAAAGACAGCCACAAGGGCTGTGCATAGAGAAACACATACACAGTTGACAACAGACATAGTAGTAACCCTACATATCCACTTGTATGTACTATAGTGCTGTGTACACATGACATGCTCCACATAGATTATGTGCCTGGGACCTAACACGCAATCTCTTACAACAGGTAATCTTGCAAATGCCTTCATGGATGGTGGGATAACCCACCAGACATAACAATTGGTCTCATCTACTGCTCCTACAAACCTGCACAAGTGATAGAATGACAGACTTTGTATCAGCATGATGTGTCAGTCAGGTATGATGTCTGATGCTGGCATGTGTGTCACTACAATAACTGTGATATATTTGGCAATGATATCACATGAATGGTCATTGTTAGGGGACATGAGCACATATGGGTTTCAAACATGTATATTCCATGTACATCTGTACAGATGACTGGTATGGGCTGTATAGTGTTACATGGTGCATGTGAGAAAGATGCCATTAACAGGATCTTTAAAGTAATGTCATGGATGGGGGTCAACAGGCCTTAAAATGGTATAAGCTACACATGCAACAGACACAGGGGATATGCTTCACACACACTACTAGAGTTATTAGTATTGAGATTAGAACCCCTACCTATCTAATTATTTCCACTATAATATTATGCTGTTATTGCACATGCCACAGAGCTTAGAAGGCTGACAAGTGTATACAGGTACATCTAAGGTGAATGACATCAGCAGCCCTTGTAAAGTAGGGCAATAGGATGTGTACTGGGTGGTAAACACCTAAAAATGGTATAACCCACACCCCCAGAGGATATGACTCACACCCATGCACACATACACACACGGGAAGCATGTGATTCTCATGCACACACACAGTATCACAGTTGCCAGTAATGAGGTTTTGAACCCCTACCTATTTAGTTATGTATATTACATTGTTACACAGTCATCACAAATGCCATGGAGCTTAGAGGATTTAACACTGTTGCAAGGTATGCCTAAGGTGAGTTACATCAAGAGCCCATGTAAAGTATGGCAATGGGAAATGTACTGGGAGGG
>NC_056738.1:259494983-259529983 GCF_019279795.1 Protopterus annectens
TGTTTGCCATCATGTATGCTTCAAGATAAAATATACTGATACCTTGTATGTAGCATGATTTTGGAATTATTAATGCAAATATTAACAGGCAATATTTGACCCCTAGAGGCGTAGTAGGAGGTAACTGCAGAAATGCCTGGAGATGTCACTCAGCTGTAATGAGTTAAGGTGTACATAGGTTCATAGGTAGGTACTAGGCTATCAGCCCTGGGACCTATATAAGCCTAGCCAAAAAGGTTCCTTGGCTTTTGCCACCCAAGAAAATTATTTTCATGTGCCCCTGTTGAGCAGTGCTGCAGTAGTGATCCCCAGAGTGAATTTTTTATTTCCCATCCAGTCGTCAAGATTTTTCTTAAAGAGGGCCAATGAGGAGCTTTGCTTGATATGAATGAGTAGTTTGTTCCAAATTATGGGAAGTCTCTGGGACAGGAATTTATCCCTCAGCATGTTCTGTTTATTGTGGTGACAAGGTTTAAGTCCCTGGAGCATGTGGTATGGAGAGATTAGGATTTCTTTAAGTGTAGCATGTCCAACAGCTCTGGGTTTGACATAGCTTTGTATGTTAGGCAGAGATCCCCTCTGAGTAGGCGATATGCGATGGAGTAGAGCTGGAGTTTATTGAGACGGTCTGTGTATGGCATCTCTTTGAGGCTGGTAATCCTCTTAGTGAGGTATTTCTGTGGCCTTTCTGATTGTTGTAGGTGTCTTGTGAGATACATGCCAAACGGGGCATTGTAGTCTATAATGGGTCTGATGAGGGATGAGTAGAGAGGAACAATTACCTCCTTTTTTCTAGAGGAGAACCCTTTTGTGATGAGGTGGGCCATGTAGAAAGATTTCCTGACTACTGTGGCAATGTGGTTATCAAAGGAGAGACTACTGCCCTCCTGTGTCCTGAGGTTTCTTATCACACTTTCGGTGTTTAGTGAGCTACCACCTATGTGGGTTTTCATGGGTACCAAGTTTTTCTCGAAGGGGATGACAATGCATTTCTTGGCATTGAGCTTGAGGCCATGACTTTGACACCAAGCATCTGTCTCTGTAAGGCACTTTGTAGAATGTCTACATCATTAAGTGATACTATTATGGCTCCCAGTTTGCAGTCATCTGCAAAATTTGTTAGCCAAAGACCGTTTGTGTTGGCCTGCACTTCAGAGAAGTAGATGCCGAACAGGAGAGGACCCAGGACTGAACCCTGTGGTACTCCACTTATCACTGGTCTGAAGTCAGACTTGGAGTCGGCTACTTTTACTGTGTTGGTTCTGTCAGTGAGCCAGTTGGCCACCCATCTTGTGACATAGGGACTTATGCCCAGTTTAGTGAGTTTATTAATAATTCCAGAGTGGGGGGATGGTATCGAAAGCCTTGGCGAGGTCAAGATATGCTGTGTGCACTACCTTGCCCTTAGCTACGTCTCTGGTCACTGCTTCAAAGAAGTCAATCAGGTTTAGTAGACATGAGCTACCTTTTACAAACCCAAACTGAGTGGGGTCCAGAGTTTGGAGGTTACCTATGTCTTTGTTTATAAGTTTCAAGATGATACATTCCATGGCGTTGCAGACCAGGGTCATCAGTCTAATGGGGCGGTAGTTTTTGGGGTCCATGGTGGCATCCCCTTTGTGGAGTGGGATAACTGTCACTGTGTGCCATTCAGTAGGCACTTAGCCTGAGGTGAGGCTATGATTGAACATGGTACTTAGGTGGGGTGCCAGTTCATTCTGTAGTTCATGCAGTATGTAGCCTGGGATGTTGTCTGGCCCCATGGATGTTGTGTTCTTGGCTTTGGAGAGTGCGGTCTTTACTTCTTTTATCTGTGATTACAGGGGCTTTGCATTCTTCTGGTATTAAGATGGGCCCTTTGGAGGGTGAGAGGGGGGTAAAGTTAGCAGTGAACCTATCTGCCAGGATGTTGGCAATATTGGTTGGTTCTGTATATTTAGTGTCATTGTGCTGTAGCTCAGGGCAGATCTGAGTGTTCCCATTGAGATTCTTGACATAGCTGTAGAATGCTTTGTGGTTGTCTTTGGAATCAGTGGTGGTTTTATTTTTATAACTGGCTTTGGAGGATTCCATGAGGGATCTCAGCTTCTTGCTGAGGCTGATCAGGGAGTTCCTCCAATATTGGGATTTTACTCTTTTTTGCAACAGCTTCTTCCTTCTGTTGTAGAGTTTGTGTATGTCAGGGGACCACCAGATTGGCTTCCTTTTTTTGGAGGATAGCATCTTGGTTCTGTTCAGGATAGCACAATCCATGCACTGGTGTACGTGCTTGTACAGTGCATTTGTGTATGATTCAGCAGTCATACCTCTATTTTCTATCTCCATGGGTGTTGTGAAGTTTGCCACTTCTGTCTTAAGATGTATGAAGTTGGCTTTGGAAATGTTTTGATGGTGGTTTTCTTAATGGGTGGTGGGGGTGGGATATGGATGTCTAGAGTGATTAGCTTGTGGTTGGATCTGACCAGTGAGGAGTTGACCTCTGGTGTGGAACACCGGTTACCTATATTGGTAATGACCAGGTCCAGGATATTGCTGCCCCTGGTGGGGATGTGGACAAGCTGATCCAAGACATTGGAATTTATGAATTCCAGAAAATGTTGACCAAATGAGTTGGTACATGAGTAGTTTTCCCAGATGATGGTGGGCTAGTTGAAATCACCCATAATTAAGGTATTGGGTTGTACCTTAATATTTTCCAGTATCTTGAGAAATGAAGATTGGGAATCCTGGGGCATGGTGGGGGATCTGTAACAAGTTAAAACCTGGACTGCAGTCTTGCCCATTGTTAGTTTTACATGGATAATTTCGGATGCATTATGTTGAGCAACTAGCCTGGAGGTGTGGATATCCTTAATGAATATGGACACACCTCTGCCTTTAGTGTTTTGGTCCAGGTTAGATGGCAGAAAGATGTGGTATGAATTATAGCCTGGTAATGTGGGGGTGCTGTCTGGAGCCTTGAACCAGGACTCTGTCACTGCACAGATACTGATGTTCTCCATTTTAAGGAGTGCCTCGAGTGAGTGCAGTTTTAGGTTTAGACTTCTGGCACTGAGTAGCATTACCCTCCGAGTTTGCTTGCTTGTACCTGTTAGAGTGGTGAATTTGGCATTTGAATCTTGCTTAAAATAGGCACTATGGGGTGGCAAGAACCTTAGCTATTATCTGGAATCTCAAGCCTGACAGGTCCAGGCCATCTCTGGAAAAGCATCGTGGTCTGTCGACCATGTCATCCCAGGCAGACAGATACTGGGTCCCCTTACAATGACACCAGAAGCTTAGCCAATTGTTGAAGTCATTCATTTTGTTCTTGTACTGTGGTATCATTCTGGGCAATGGCAGTATGCTACTCAGGGCTAGGGTCATACCTGCCTAGGCTACATGATCTGAGAGCTCCTCCATGTCTCTTTTCATGTAGTCCAAGGAGGTATGTCTCAGGTCATTCACACCAAAATGGACAATAACAGAGTCATATTTGTACTTGTGGAGTGACTTGAGTGCATGCATTATGTGGCAGATCCTGGCACCCGACAGGCAGCTGACAGTAACTTTCTCCTTGTTTAGCCTGGTGAGTGGGACATCAGTGTGCCTGACTATAGAGTCACCTATGACTAGTGTGTTGGGTATGTTGTTTTGCCTTATGGGCTGAAGTTGAGTGGCACACTGATTTTGTGGGCTATATGTCATTTGGGTTGTGTTGGGGTTGGTGGTTGTCTGTGTTTCAGCTTGGGAGGTCATTGTTGCTTGGGCATATTTTTATTGAGAGCCTCCATGAATGTGGGTGTGTGCTTTGTGTTTCTATGTGTGGGTTTTGGTAATGTGGGTTTTGAAGGACTACGTGTTGAGTGTGGTGTGGTGCAGGTGTTAACCTTCTCCTCTTGACTGTCTAGACCAGTCTTGGCTGGAGAAAGCTTGGCTTCCAGTTTGGCTATATAAGTGCATCTCTCACAGGTTGTAGTGTTGGGTGGTAGGAGGTGAGGGTTGTCAGCGTACATGAGGCAATTCCCACATTGCCCCAAGATGCCCAGATTCATCAGGTGGACAGGAGAAAACACTGGGAGCTGATCCATGGACATGCCTGGATAAGTGCTTATTTATTTAAGTACTAAGAACTGTTTTCCTCTTGACAAGTGAGGAAAGTCAAGTGCTGTTGTAATTTGTAGTTTATTTAGTGCTTGCAACAAGTTCTGAGCAAGTGCTGAGCACAAGGAAACAGTTTTCAGTACTGAAACTAAAAACAATGGCTAGTTCTAGCTAAAACTAGCTAGTTTTAGCACCAATCCCAAGAAGAGAAGCAGGCCACAGTCTTGTCCCAGATGATGCAAGGGTCTGCAGGCTTGTAGCCTTTTTCTGGTAGATGCCTCGAATAAGAACCAGACCAATCACGTATGTTAAGCACAGACACTCACTCTCCAACCAGAAAGAGTCAGGAATCAATGCACTCTGCTCCTACTCTCACCAGGATCAGAATATAAGCACAGATTCTAAGCTGTCACATATAAATCAGTTATTACCCTTTCTAGTGATCAGCAGTCTCCAGGAAATAATGAAACTACACTCCTCTCACCAAGAGAAAACAGAAGCACTAATCCCAAGATGACTACTGAGAGGCAAAATGTGGGCTCTACAATAACTGGTGGTCTTGCAACAGATGCTTAAATGTAAGATGAAAAAAAATGGTTTATCCTAAATACTGCAGTGTGCACTAGAGGAGTTAGATGTGAAAGTAGGTAACAGGTTTTACCTGTCTAAAAGTTAAGTTTTAGTGGAGAGTCGTTATTTTTAAAACAGCACGATAGATTGAAAGGGGGTGGTTACTTTTGTATTCTGGTACTACAGAATACAGCAGGATGGCCAATAAATTTAAATAGTTGAAGGGGAGTGATTTCACAAAATTATAATTTTGTGCTTACTCACATCAGCCAGTAAAAGCAGAGAGGAAATGAGATATATGGTCAAATTAACATAAGTGGCAGGCAACTAGAAAGACAGTAGTGTTTAAGAATACAACAGTAACCATGAGGGATGGTGGGAAAAATTTATGTGTGACTCACAGCAGACAGAGCTGTGGTCTCTTTTCAAGTTTTAGTATGCAGTTAAAAGAAGAATACAAGTAAAACACAGTGTAAAGAAAACAAATCACAATATACAACATAGAAAAAGGCAATAAAGTATTACAAAACACAACAAATAAAAAGCAAACTAACATTTCCCTCACAGCAAACTGTAGCAGAATCTGGGTGAGCCTTTCCAGATTCTTTCCATATATGTCTGTATGCAAAGACATATATGCACAAAACAGTTGTATAGTCCGATGTGGGGTCCAACATGGCCTGTGATTCTTTAAGTGTAGGAGCATGCCCAGTATGACTTTCTATAGTGAGAGTGGGACTCCATTTCAGAGACAGTTGTACTCCAGTCCAGGATTTTGTGTGCTACAGAAATACCTCTCAAAAGTAAAGAGGAATTTCCTAGAGGTACTGGGTTTGTTTTAGCAGACATTTTCTGACATATCTGAAGTCTGACACTGCAATGTATTGTGTCATTACCTAGTGACAGACATCCTCAGATCATCACAGTGCTTTTCCAGAGGAACACATGATGTATGATGCACAGACCAATATTATGAGCCCAACTATATACATTCTTGCCCAAAAAGGCCCGTTGAGAGGTGTGGTTACAGCCGGTTGACTAATGAAGCTGTGCAGCCAGCACAGCAACTTGGTGATATACTGGTGGGGATCTCCTGCTTTTTTGGTATTCTTACCTGAAAAGTCATATCCTGGTGTGGCCATACCACTCAATTGTACATTTTTTGGCAGATTGTCCAAGTGTTTGTCTAGAGGTTTTGTTCAGTCTACATAAACTTGTGTTTTTATGGCAAGTTAGTTGCATATAATTTAAGACTGATGTTACAAAATAATGACAGACATTAGTGTTTCAGACTTTATAACCTTCAGACAGTTTCTGCTAAAGCAAATCCCTTTATTCTACCAACTTTCTCAGTATGTAAGGGCAATATTTACAACACATGTCTATCATTGTTCCTTTGTCCTACTTTTATTTATGACCTTGTCCAGATGTCTTGCTGGCACAGATTGGGAGGTATGGATGTGGGTACAGAGTGCATTCTACTGTGCAGAAATTCCATTATATGTGTAGTATATTCTACACAACACTGTGACTTCCAGTTATATCACTGGCAGAGCAGTACAGAGTAATGTGGTGAGCCACTTACAGACAGTTGTGTATAGGCTGATAGGTTGCTATGACGTTAGTAGGGTATTGGCCCTGAAGCCCTTATAACCCATGTAGATGACAGTGTAGCCCATGTTACAACATGTCAGCACACAGAGCCCCTGTCTAGCAGGGACACAGGTGGGATCACAGGACTATATTTTGTGTTTCTCGTGCACTTATACACAGAGCACATCACTAGGGGTATTGAGACACTTGGCTTGCTGTTGACAGGGAGTGTATTCCACAGATGGGGGAGTGTGTGGTACATGTATCTGACACACCAACAAGCTGTGATGATATCACAGCCCAGGTTAATACTGCACATGCAGGTTGATGAAGTGGGCCTTGAGTTCCAGATGTGCAATAGTCCCATCAAGGCAGGTTCTGGATTGCTTTGTATGCCGGACAGGGGTCACCTCAATGGAGTCTGTATAGAATGGGGTAGCGGAACAGTGCTGTTAGCCTGTCTGTGTAGGGTAGGTGTTTGGGGTTTGTGGTAAGGCTTTAGTGTTTTCAAGACCCTGGTGTGTGGAGTCTACATGGTCTGTGGTGTGTAGGTTTATGGAGACTTCTTGTGATTTTGCCTATGAGGTGTCCATTGTTTGGGTTTTGTTTTGTTATGGACCTTCACTTACATAGGTGAGTGTTGTGTATTTACAAGTGATGTTTACTGACTCCTTACACTGCATAGCACTTATGTTACTGCACAATCTGTTCTGATGTGCACATTCTCCATTTGTCTGGCCAGTGGTTCCCCTTCCCCCTATGTGTGTCTCTTTGCCCTTCTGTAGTCCAGTCACAAGCTTTGGCCACAGTGGCTGCTGTTATGTATTTGTAATTTTTATGTGGGCAGGGTACATGCCATTACATCACACACAGGGTGGTGGACTTCACACCTCTGAGTGTACCTATTTAGCAGGTTGTCCATCATTGCACCACTCCATTTGCTGTGTATTATGAGGCTACATGTGGTCCTAGCTGTCATACCATCACATACTGACATCTGGACAGGCTCAAATATGACAGTCAGACAAAGGCCCTCACATGGGGACAGGGTGTTAATAATGTTCTGCCAAATATAGACAGTTGGGAGACCGGTTTGTTAATTGCTTGTTTGCTCTTATGGCTATGACTTCTGCTTCCCCACTGTCTGCCATTGCTGTTCTGACATGATTCATTCTTGTTTTGCAAATAATTGGCAGGCACTGACCTTCAGGTACCTGCTGTCCTACTAGCCACCATACCTCTCAACTTCTGAGAGCCAGACATCTGGACAAAGCCATAAGTAATTGGGGCACAGAGGCCTAAATATAGGGACCATTTTTAAGTATTGGCCTTACAAACCTAGAAAGGTGATTCAATACCAGGTTTTGCATTAGCATGCATGTTTCTATAGGGTATGAAGTCTGACACTACAATCTGTCATTATTTTCTGACCTTAGTCTTATGTGATTTGCTAATGAATGTCCAGACAACCACTATTTCATGTTATACAGACCACAATTATGATGCAAACCTCTAGCCATTCTGTAATAGGTCTGTACAGTTGAGAGGCATGGTAGATACTGTTTTGGTTACTCCAAGCTGTGTACTGTCCAGTACTGTCCATATGTGTGGCCCCCTGTCCATGACCTGTACAGCTTTCCTGCATTAACAGATATTGGCATCTGGACAGTCTGTACAACTCCTACCATAGATGTAGCTGACATGCAGAATAGTTGGCACTGCAGTTCTTGGAACATGGCCTTGTCAAAGACAGCACTGTACCTAGATCACTATGACACAACACCCAGGAGTAGGTGCTGGCCACACCCTGACAGTATTAACCACACATATACATAGTTCATTGACCCCTGCATATTGTGGACATGCAACAAGTTATCATGTTGATCAGGACAACCCTGGCAATGTGTGCTCTGCTCCTATTTCCATGCAAACATACAAGTCACTGCATTCTACGGGAATATGGGTGTGTGTGTGGGGGGACATACCTGTCAACTATACACATTTGCACAGACTGTGCTGATATTTGCTTCAAATTTTGGTTCCATTTAGCATAGTATTGTACCCTGTCTTGGAGACCAGAAGCATATCACTAAGGACTACAGGTTAGACTGTAATGGCATACATTTGAGTTTCAGACTTCTTACACTTCAGAACTTTACTGCAACTGCAAGACCTGCTGTGCTATCAGTGTGTTAGTTTTTAGGGGGTATTTCATCATTGTCATCATTTATGGGTCTTTGCCACACATTTATTTATGGTTTTCTATAGCTGACTTGCTGGGTGAGGCTGATGGGTGAGAATGGGGCCCCCACACTGACATCCATGCCTGTGACCTATGACCCCCCAGTCAGTTGGCTCCCCACATATACTGCAGTGGGATTTGTCACCTTGGGTACTACTGCATAATGTGGGGAAGCCAATATTGAGAAAACATTTCCTGGTGTCCCACATAGCTGTCAGTTGTCTGCTGCTATCCAAGTAGGCCACTCCATTCCCTTGCATGCATGCAGCAATACCATAGATATGCTACCAGAACATACTAATTCATACTTTTATTGTTAAAAAGACTGACTTACCTTGTGCCTGCAAAAGTTCTGAGGATGGTGCTTGAGGGCTGCCTATGTTGGATGCACACAGTACACTGCCTATACATGGTAAGGTACTGGTATTGTGATGTGTGTGGCATCCATTTTACTGTGTATGTGAGTCAGAGAGAGATGTCATTCCCTGAGTCCCTACAGTGTCAGTGTGTCGGTGCTATGCATTGCCTCTTTGCCAAGGCCAGGGCATACTGGGCATGCCTCCGTCTGCCTACAGGAGCTGGCTCAGGGGTTTCCTCCAAGTCCCTCTGTGCCTGTGAGGACCTTGGCAATGGTGGGGGGCTGTGTGGCCCTTCCCTGTGCTGCTCCTGCTGCAACTGTTTCTGCAGGATCATATTGTGTAGCATGGCACATACTATGAAGATGTGTGCACATGTGGCTGGAGAATACTGCAGGGCTCCACCAGATATGTCAAGGCAGCGGAACTGTGATTTGAGCATCCCAAACACACACTCTATAATAATTCTGGTTTGTGCGTGTACCTCATCATGGCATTCTTGAGTGGGTGTGTGCACATTTCTGATGGGTGTCATCATCCACGACTCCAGTGCATAGCCAGCATCCCCCACCAGATGGCCATACGGGATGCCCCCCCAGGCAATCCCTAGTACATCTGTGAGGAATGCCAGATGTGGGAGTCGTGATAACTTCCAGGGCTGCCAGCACACACATTAATGATAATGCCCAGGGCATTGAACACAATCCTGGCAGTTGATGGAGTGAAAGTCTTTGTGGTTTAGGTAGGCCCTACCCTGTTTACTGGGTGGTGGTTTGATGTGGATGTGTGTGCAGTCTATAGCACCCTGTAACTCCGGGTAGTCTGCTACATGGTGGAAGAGGCGCATATTGCAGGACCTCTCCTCACGGGTGCCGGGGAAGTAAATGTGCTCACAAGCATGTGGTAGCATGGCATCCAAGAACTGGTGGAGTACCCTGGATGTAGATGCCTGTGAGACCCCCATGATATCCCCAGTAGGTCTTTGGAAAGTACCTTTAACTAGTATTCTTAAGGCTACACATATCTTGGTATCCACTGGGATGGGTTCCCCTCTGTTGGCTCTGGGTCTGAGGTGAGGCCGGCACAGCTCGATGAGTTGCTGAAGTATGTCCCTGTCCACCCTGTAGTGCTCTACTATCTCCAGATCATGTAGCCCCTGGTAGGTTACCTTGGGTCTGAACACTCTTCTCCTCCTCCTCAGTCTGGGGGTGGTTGCCAGCATTATCCACCTCACCACCCTCAGCCTCTAGCACATAGTGATGTATCAAAATGACAGCAGCCCCTAACATTTTGTTGGTTAAAATTTCCCCGCATGTGCACACCAGAATTTGTGGGAAAAAACAGACTGAAAGGTGTTTCCACAGTTTATACTGTTGTGTTGCAGTTGCTGCCTGTATGATTGGCTGACTATGATACATTCCTCCTGCCAGCTATTTTATTTGTACTTGATTGCTTTTATTCTGTTATTTCCCTTTTTTCCCCCTTCCTATTTCCATCCCTTTTAAGTCACAGAGCAAACCCACTGCCCAAATGTAAACAGTTCTGCTATTTCTGTTTTTTTTTTTTTTTTTTTTTAGACCCAGTGCATGCCGCACAAACCTGTTTAGCTAAAGTAAACACTTTTAAGCAGAAATGGCCCTCTTCTGGAAGTGAACACACTGTTCACTTCATGGAATAAGTAAATACAGCCTCAGACACATCTCCTTGCTTAGCTAAGCTCAAATGGAAGTGGTGGAACTCCAGTGTGCTTACACCAAGCATGACACACCCTCTTTTCATGTCAGCTGCTTCTCCTGCTTGCACCACTGCCTTATAGCTCCTACACGGTTAGGTGCAGCCAGACAATGGTCTCCCATTTTGTGATTCGGTAAATTTTGCTCATTTGCATACCCCACTGCCTTAGTCCCTTGTTACACCACTACACCAGAGCCTTTCTCCTTAGCAACCAGTGTTACCTGTTATTGTTTTTATTCTGCATGCTATACACTATAATGACAAAATGCAGATTTCACTTAAAATTGTCTTTTCACATTTTTTTAAAATTTTCAGCATGATCTTGTTTGCACACCGCTGCTCTATGCTTAAACAGCCGAAATCAGCAAAAAAAACCTTTGATTTTTGTAATTTTGCAGCACTTTTCCATGCCAGTGGCCATATTTATGTATGTATAAATATGGCCATACATATATATAATAAATCCCTTTACTGAATCCCAGGGAATATCTTGCATTTGCTTTGTGGCATCACCCTTAGAGAAGACAGAATGCTGCTCACTGCTAGGCTCATACCTGCCTAGGAGAAATAGTTGGAGAGCTTCATCATCTCTCTCTTCATATAGTTGAGAGAAGTACATCTCAGGTCATTTATGCCCACATGGACTAAAACTAAATCATGCTGGTGCTTCTATTTCAGTGTCTTCAGTGCATGCATGATCTCATGGATCTTGGCTCTGATAGGCAACTGACCATTACTCTCTCCGTCCTCAGTGTGGTGAGTGGGATATCAGTGTGTCTCACAATGGAGTAATGGATTGTAAGGCTGTCTGCCTTATGGGCTTAGACTCTAAGATACTGACATATGGTTGAATGTGACATGGTGAGTGTTGTGTCGGTAATGTGCTTTGGAGTTTGCTGAAGATACTTATTGTAATTTCTGTGTCTCAGAGGTCTTTGAGATTTAGGTGGTGAACTTTAAAGAGACTCTACAATTTTATTTGTTTTCATCTGAGACTGGAGGAGAAAAACTCCACAAATAAAATAAAAGAAAATACACACACACACAACATATATATATATATATATATATATATATATATATATATATATATATATATATATATAAAACTATGCAGCACACAAAGGTACTAAGTAGAGGTAGTCAAACCCAAAGCACGAAACACAATCCGAAGTGGAAGCACTAGCAGTTTATTTAGTACATAAATGTAAATATTCACAAGGCGTTTTTGTCCACAAGACTTTTTCAGATGTAACAAAGAAAAGAAAAAACTAGCTGTAGCATCCTTTATATCCCCCACAAGTTACTTTAATTGTTTAATAGTATGATAAACTGACAATTGGAAACAGCCATATTTATGCAAATACTCCACTTTTTGTAACCTTTTCAGGTCTCTTTGCAAGCATGTCAATAGAAATGCAAATAAACAAATGAGCAAATTCACAACTAACAAATCTGTTTTAAAAGCATTATAAAAAACATGTATACTTATGTGTACAACATTAGATAACATTAAATGAATAAAAGTTTAAAAGTAGATTAAAAAAGTAAAATGAAAGAAGCCTGAAAAAATGTAAAACACATAACAAGTGTTGTGGTAACCAGCTTAAAATCTCAATGTTAAATAAAAGATAAATGAACCCTATCTCAACATAATATATATATATATATATATATATATATATATATATATATGTATAGTATATATATATATATATATATATATATATATATATATATATATATATATATATATATATACTTATGAGTATGCATAAAATGTTTAAGTACAAGGGTATTTATGAGTATATATAAAGAAAGCACATTTAAGGGACCTGAAAAATGTATTTAGCAGAAATGTAAAAAAGTATGTATAAAGTGAGTAGTGCATCATGTAAACAGAGAAGTGTTCCCGAAATAAAATGGGGCTCCTTATAATTTAGCTGCCCTCATTTTCAAGATGGGGGCAATAGAGATGTGTTTGTTCAAACCAGGAGGCTTATTTGCTTCCAGTAGTAACTGCCAAAATACTTCACTAACCTCTATTCTGGTCTCCCAGGGACCCCCCCCCTAACATCTTGGTGTACCATCTCTATTACAAAAAAGCCCCATTTGGCCTTTGGACATGCAAGTGTATGTTTATAGATGGCGTTATTGCCATCATGTGTTCTGATGGCATTCAGATGTTCGTAAATTCTTCTTTTCAATTTACGTGTAGTTTTTCCAATGTAGAACACAACACATTCTTTGCATAGGGCTAAATAAATCAAACCTTCACTATTACAATTGGAAAAACTATTACTTTTGACCAGATAGTCCCTCTCCATTACGTACACTGAATCCTGCTTCAGGATGTAAAGTAAAATAAAATATTTTTAGAGGGGTCCCCCAAGCAGCAGGAGACAATAATGAGGTAAGCAGTGAAGGGGGACAGGAACAAACTGAAGTTACGGAGAATATTATAGTGGAAGGACCATGTCATAGGCTTCATGATTTTAACATCTACAATTATAGTGGAAAAGAAGTCACTAAGGAAAATGTTTCTTTATTTTCCAAAGGTCTTAAGTTCATTCCCTCAAACAGGGGAAGTATAGTAGACACATTGATAGACCTAAAGATATTTTTAAGAAAGAAAAACTTAGAAATTTTATTTCAGGGACAGCACTATGGTAACATGGGTTCGGATGTTAGGAGACCCAGCACATTCAATCCACCCATGCACTCCCAGCTAAATAATTTTGAGTTACAGCTAGAAAGGGAGATTAGAAGTAACACCACAACGGGATGGAATGGAAAATGTAATTTAAGTAAGGAGGAATTTTATATTATTAAATCCTTACAGGAAAACAGATGCGTTAGGGTAATGTAACCAGACAAGGGGGGAGGAGTGGTTCTTATGGACAGCATTGTATATTCCAGCAAAATGTTAAATATGTTAAATGACACATCAAGATACATCAGAGTATCTAGGAATGAAATAAACTTGGCCTATCGAAAAATTGATTTTGTATTAAAAGACATGTTAGATGACCAAGTAATTGACCATGAAACCCACAAATACCTTAGTATGGAGAAGCCCAGAATACCTGCCATATCTGGGATGCCTAAGGTTCACAAAAATGTTGAGGATCCCCATATGAGACCCATTGCTGCTGCTAATGGATCAAAAACGTACCCCTTGGCAAAGTAATTGGACCTTAAGTTAAAAAATATTTGGGTCAATGCCAACGGGATACTTAAGGAAAAAAATCCAACCATGGAAGTTGAAGCAATCCAAACACTTGGACCCACACGATGACAATTAGTCTCTTTGGTGAATAAATCGACTTTATTACAAATAATGACAAGTTTACCTAGGTTTCGTCTCACATTAAAAGACTTCATCAGAACAATGCATTACTAACCACACTTCCTTTATATATACCCCTGATGTAAAGAAAACCTAATTAACCAGTTATGCACAATCACATTTAAAATAAACATACACCCCAACTATGTAGACCATGAATAAAAAATACATATTCAAATTCAATGAATAACATCAATCTGAATTTTGTAAAACCTAGAAAATAATTTAGTTACATTAAATGCCATTTAAATACGTTCATCCTTATATATATATATATATATATATATATATATATATATATATATATATATATATATGTATATATATTTATATACATATATATATATATATATATATATATATATATATATATATATATATATATATATATATATATATATATATATGTATATGATGTTATGTAAAATGTTAAAATGTTAAAAATAACCCAGTTGTTTCAGCAAAAAATGGGCTTGGTAAACACAAGTGTTTCTACCCTATCAAACCAAAAGAACATTTTATTGCGATTTAAACTAAAGTGCAGTGTGCCCACATCTATCATTATTATTGAACCACATTTAAAAAAAATATATATAAAAATATATATATATGTGTAAAAAATATATAAAAAATATATACATATATACTTGTTATTATATAAAAATTCCACATAAAAATATAAAGAATTAATATAAATATATATTTTGTTGCAAAAAAGTAAAAAATGTTGAAAAATTATTATAAAAATATTAAAAAATTGTTGAAATTATTAAAATTGAAAAATTATTGACCCAACATGTGTCTCAATTTTAAAAGAGGGGAAATACTTACATTGTCATTAATGCCCAGGAAGGTAGTGGCGTCTAACTTTAACTGCCACTTCATTTCAAAAATATCCAGATGAACATCCAGGACACTACCTTGACAATCTTTAATAATTTGCTGAATAACACACAATTTGAAATCGTGTCCTGGATGTTGTCTTATATGTCTAACCAGGGCATTAGTATTTTTCATATGACTAATATCTAACACATGTTCACTAATTCTTTCTCTTAAAGGTCAACAAGTTTTCCCTATATAAAATGCCGAACACTAATTGCACTTAGCTTGATTTGAAGTTATTGACCCGTAAAATGAATATTAGGATGTGGTTTGCTCAGGATAGTTATTCAAATATTAGTGATTTAAGAAAGCCAAGTAAGTTTAATCCCCCTGCTAACAGTACTGTTGCATTATTTGAGAAAGCATGTGAATTAGAAATAAGGGAGCACTTTAAAAATAAGAATGATTTAAATGGTAATGGTAATTTGACTAATGATGAAACAGTTCTGTTAAATGAACTTATTAAGGATAAAAGTATTTGTTTCATGATGCCAGATAAAGGCAATGGTATGTTGGTCATGGACAAAAATGATTACTCTGACCACATATTTAAAATGTTAACTGGGGACACTTATGAGGAGGTCACCTTAAATGAGATTCATGTAGCATTTCCAAAGGTAGATTTAATGATCAAAGATTTATTATACCAAGGGCAGATAAACGAATTGGATTTCAATTATTTGGAAAATGAATTTCCTATGATAAGTAATATATTTGGCATCCCCAAATTGCATAAAGGGTTAAATAATGTTACATTTAGACCAATTGTAGATGGGAAAAGAAGTAAAACCTTTTTCATCAGTAAATATCTTGATTACCATTTGCAAGGGGGGTTAGCCAAATTTGAATATATTACTAGAGACTCGTGGCATTTTCTGCATAAGTTAAATGAGGTTAAAATTGACCATTCTACCATACTTCTTACTATAGATGTTTGTAATTTGTATTCAGTCATACCGAACGACATTGGTTTGGAATGGCTGGAAAGTCAATTGGTAAAAACAGAATTGTATGAGCAGGATCAGATTAATGTTTTTATAACACTCATGGAAATTGTTTTAACAAATAATTTTCTGTCCTTTGAAGGTAGCTATTATAAACATGTAACTGGGGTAGTGATGGGTGCGGCTTGTGCCCCCATTTATGCCAATTACGTTATGTCATTTTGGGAGCAAGAGTATGTATTTCAGAGTGAGTATAACCAGTATATTCAGCAATATACGCACTTTCTGGATGATATTTTTATCATTTGGGGTGGTGGTCTTGAAAATTTAGAGGAATTTGTGTATTTTATTAACAGTACTGTTGGTTTTCTCAAATTTACTTATGAATATAGTACTACGGAAATATGTTATTTGGATGTTAACCTAATTATGGATCATGATAAAGGTGGCTTTGCATCTGGAATTCATAGAGCCACTGTTTCAAATTTGTATTTAAATTACCAAAGCTGGCACCCTAACCATCAGAAAAATGCTATAGTTAAGGTTCAGATGGTTAGGGCTGCCAGAATGGTGAACAATTATCAGGAGTTTGTAAATGAATTGGAGTTTATAATGGGAATGTTCGTAAGAAGAGGGTACCCTGTTACTTTATGTAATTCTATCAAAGATGAAATTATATGTAAAAGGAATAAAGGATTTTGTCAGGCTATTTTGAGAACAGGGGTACAGGAGGTTAGGGGCAATAAATTACAGCTTAATAATGTAGGAATAGATAGAAGAGTTGAAAAGGAATCCTTATATTTTATTACTATGTTTACCTATGATACAGAATTCCTGGTTAAAGTTATATGGAGAAATTGAGGGTTATTGAAATTGGATGAAAATGTTTTCATTAGAATGAAAATTCCCCCAAAAATGTATTTAGAAAGGACAAATCCTTTAAAAATTTATTGGAGAGAGGTGCTCAATCGAACAGTTTTAATTCATGTAGACGAATGGGAAATTTTAAATGTGGTAGATGTAGCTTATGTAAGTACATCTTTACCACAGAAAATAAAATTGTAGTAGTTAATGAAATAATATACATCAGGGGGCATTTTAATTGTTTTAGTAAAAATGTACTGTATCTAGCTAAGTGCAATCAGTGTTCGGCATTTTATATAGGGAAAACTTGTCGAGCTTTAAGAGAAAGAATTAGTGAACATGTGTTAGATATTAGGCATATGAAAAATACTAATGCCCTGGTTAGTCATATAAGACAACATCCAGGACACAATTTCAAATTTTGTGTTATTCAGCAAATTATTAAAGATTGTCAAGGTAGTGTCCTGGATGTTCATTTGGATATTTGTGAAATGAAGTGGCAGTTAAAGTTAGACGCCACTACCTTCCTGGGCATTAATGACAATATAAGTATTGCCCCTCTTTTAAAATTGAGACATATGTTGGGTCAATAATTTTTCAATTTTAATAATTTCAACAATTTTTAAATAATTTTTATAATAATTTTTCAACATTTTATTTTACTTTTTTGCAACAAAATTTATATTTATATTAATTCTTCATATTTTTATGTGGAATTTTTATATAAGAACAAGTATATATGTATATATTTTTATATATTTTTTACACATATATATTTCATATATATATATTTTAAATGTGGTTCAATAATAATTATAGATGTGGGTACACTGCACTTTAGTTTAAATCACAATAAAATGTTCTTTTGGTTTGATAGGGTAGAAACACTTGTGTTTACCAAGCCCATTTTTTTGCTGAAACAACTGGGTTATTGTTAACATTTTTAACATTTTAACATTTTACATAACTTATATATATATATATATATATATATATATATATATATATATATATATATATGGATGAAAGTATTTAAAATGGCATTTAATGTAACTAAATTATTTTCTAAGTTTTACAAAATTCAGATTGATGTTATTCATTGAATTTGAATATGTATTTTTTATTCGTGGTCTACATAGTTGGGGTGTATGTTTCTTTTAAATGTGATTGTGCATAATTGGTTAATTAGGTTTTCTTTACATCAGGGAGTGTGGTTAGTAATGCATTGTTCTGATGAAGTCTTTTAATGTGAGACGAAACCTAGGTAAACTTGTCATTATTTGTAATAAAGTCGATTTATTCACCAAAGGGACTAATTGTCATCATGTGGGTCCAAGTGTTTGGATTGCTTCAACTTCCATGGTTGGATTTTTTGTTTGGGATACTTAAGGATTCTTGGGACTTCTTAAAGAGAATTGATAAGAAAATGTATTCAGATACACTTACTTTTGCTACTTTGGACATACAGGATTTATTCAATGTCAATCCGGATAGCATAGGTACAGAATGGTTTCAAGAAGCTATTAACCAAGATGGGAATTTAGACCACAACACCTTCCTGTTGTACACGGAACTTATGGATCTGGTTCTGGAACAGAATTTTTTATTTTTTGAAGGTGAATTCTTCAAACAGATACAAGGTGTAGCTATGGGGGCATGTTGTGCCCCCACCTATGCCAACATTGTCCTTATGGTTTGGGAACAAAAATTTGTCTTCAATCAGAATACGCACAATACTGGATTTATTATAAGCGCTACCTTGATGATATTTGTATTTTTTGGAAGGGTAGTGAAACAAAATTGATGGAATTTGTTCAATATTTGAATCAGATGACAGATTTTTTTAAGATTTACCCATCACATTTCAAATTAAGAAATTAATTTTTTAGAGGTTACTATCAGAAAGGATTGTATTACACAGGAATTAACCTCCAATGTTTACAGGAAGGAGACTTTTTCCAACTCCTATTTGTATTTTACTAGTTCACATCCCTATACACAAAAAAGAAATATTGTTAAGGGGCAATTTGTTCGTAGTTGCAGGATGACCTCTAGGGATCTGGACTATGAACATGAAAGCCAGAAAGTGATGGACATGTTCCTAGCTAGGAAATACCCTAGGGATTTAATAGAGGATGTTATGACTGAGGTGAGAGCTGGTAGAAATTCTAAATTCGCCCTCATTTTGGGAAGTGACACTTTGGAACGTGATAAGTTGGAAAGGCACACAGGGCAGGTTAGTTTGCTAGCTAACAAGGATAATGCCAACAATGAAAATCCAAGCTGTTCAGATTTAGATAAGAAAGGAACATTTGGGGGTAATTATGTTATGTTTTACAATCAGAGCACACCAAGGGTTAGAAACATCATTGCACAACACTGGGACAGGTTTAGTTGTTATTCTGAACTGGAGGTACTATTTAAGAACCCATTAAAATGTACCTACAAAAAAGGAAAAAACCTTAAGGAGTTATTGGAGAAAGACCACAAGTTGTACGGAAGAAAACCAGGAACATACAAATGTGGACATTGTGCCCAATGCTCTTACATCCTGAATCAGGATTCAGTGTACATAATGGAGAGGGACTATCTGGTCAAAAGTAGTTTTCCTCTAGACAAGTGAGGAAAGTCAAGTGCTGTTGTAATTTGTAGTTTATTTAGTGCTTGCAACAAGTTCTGAGCAAGTGCTGAGCACAAGGAAACAGTTTTGAGTGCTGAAACTAAAAACAATGGCTAGTTTTAGCTAAAACTAGCTAATTTTAGCACCAATCCCAAGAAGAGAAGCAGGCCACAGTCTTGTCCCAGATGATGCAAGGGTCTGCAGGCTTGTAGCCTTTTTCTGGTAGATGCCTCGAATAAGAACCAGACCAATCAGGTATGTTAAGCACAGACACTCACTCTCAACCAGAAAGAGTCAGGAATCAATGCATTCTGCTCCTACTATCACCAGGATTAGAATATAAGCACAGATTCTAAGCTGTCACATGTAAATCAGTTATTAACCTTTCTAGTGATCAGCAGTCTCCAGGAAATAATGAAACTACACTCCTCTCACCAAGAGAAAACAGAAGCACTAATCCCAAGATGACTACTGAGAGGCAAAATGTGGGCTCTACAATAACTGGTGGTCTTGCAATAGA
Organism: Protopterus annectens; assembly: GCF_019279795.1. Taxonomy (NCBI): domain Eukaryota; kingdom Metazoa; phylum Chordata; order Ceratodontiformes; family Protopteridae; genus Protopterus; species Protopterus annectens. The sequence goes on from NC_056738.1 coordinate 259,514,744, forward strand.
TGCTTAAAGGTAAGATGAAAAAAAATGGTTTATCCTAAATACTGCAGTGTGCACTAGAGGAGTTAGATGTGAAGTAGGTAACAGGTTTTACCTGTCTAAAAGTTAAGTTTTAGTGGAGAGTCGCTATTTTTAAAAGCATGATAGATTGAAAGGGGGTGGTCACTTTTGTATTCTGGTACTATGGAATACAGTAGGATGGCCAATAAATTTAAATAGTTGAAGGGGAGTGATTTCACAAAATTATAATTTTGTGCTTACTCACACCAGCCAGTAAAAGCAGAGAGGAAATGAGATATATGGTCAAATTAACATAAGGGGCAGGCATCTAGAAAGACAGTGGTGTTTAAGAATACAACAGTAACCATGAGGGATGGTGGGAAAAATTTATGTGTGACTCACAGCAGACAGAGCTGTGGTCTCTTTTCAAGTTTTAGTATGCAGTTAAAAGAAGAATACAAGTAAAACACAGTGTAAAGAAAACAAATCACAGTATACAACATAGAAAAAGGCAATAAAGTGTTACAAAACACAACAAATAAAAAGCAAACTAACATTTCCCTCACAGCAAACTGTAGCAGAATCTGGGTGAGCCTTTCCAGATTCTTTCCATATATGTCTGTATGCAAAGACATATATGCACAAAACAGTTGTATAGTCCGATGTGGTGTCCAACATGGCCTGTGATTCTTTAAGTGTAGGAGCATGCCCAGTATGACTTTCTATAGTGAGAGTGGGACTCCATTCCAGAGATAGTTGTACTCCAGTCCAGGATTTTGTGTGCTACAGAAATACCTCTCAAAAGTAAAGAGGAATTTCCTAGAGGTACTGGGTTTGTTTTAGCAGACATTTTCTGACATATCTGAAGTCTGACACTGCAATGTATTGTGTCATTACCTAGTGACAGACATCCTCAGATCATCACAGTGCTTTGCCAGAGGAACACATGATGTATGATGCACAGACCAATATTATGAGCCCAACTATATACATTCTTGCCCAAAAAGGCCCGTTGAGAGGTGTGGTTCAGCCGGTTGACTAATGAAGCTGTGCAGCCAGCACAGCAACTTGGTGATATACTGGTGGGGATCTCCTGCTTTTTTGGTATTCTTACCTGAAAAGTCATATCCTGGTGTGGCCATACCACTCAATTGTACATTTTTTGGCAGATTGTCCAAGTGTTTGTCTAGAGGTTTTGTTCAGTCTACATAAACTTGTGTTTTTATGGCAAGTTAGTTGCATATAATTTAAGACTGATGTTACAAAATAATGACAGACATTAGTGTTTCAGACTTTATAACCTTCAGACAGTTTCTGCTAATGCAAAACCCTTTATTCTACCAACTTTCTCAGTATGTAAGGGCAATATTTACAACACATGTCTATCATTGTGCCTTTGTCCTACTTTTATTTATGACCTTGTCCAGATGTCTTGCTGGCAGAGATTGGGAGGTATGGATGTGGGTACAGAGTGCATTCTACTGTGCAGAAATTCCATTATATGTGTAGTATATTCTACACAACACTGTGACTTCCAGTTATATCACTGGCAGAGCAGTACAGAGTAATGTGGTGAACCATTGACAGAAAGTTGTGTATAGGTTGATAGGTTGCTATGATGTTAGTAGGGTATTGGCCCTGAAGCCCTTATAACCCATGTAGATGAGAGTGTAGCCCATGTTACAACATGTCAGCACACAGAGCCCCTGTCTAGAAGGGACACAGGTGGGATCACAGGACTATATTTTGTGTTTCACGTGCACTTATACACGGAGCACATCACTAGGGGTATTGAGACACTTGGCTTGCTGTTGACAGGGAGTGTATTTCACAGATGGGGGAGTGTGTGGTACACGTATCTGACACACCAACAAGCTGTGCTGATATCACAGCCCAGGTTAATACTGCACATGCAGGTTGATGAAGTGGGCCTTGAGTTCCAGATGTGCAATAGTCCCATCAAGGCAGGTTCTGGATAGCTTTGTATGCCAGACAGGGGTCACCTCAGTGGAGTCTGTATAGAATGGGGTAGCGGAACAGTGCTGTTAGCCTGTCTGTGCAGAGTAGGTGTTTGGGGTTTGTGGTAAGGCCTTAGTGTTTGCAAGACCCTGGTGTGTGGAGTCTACATGGTCTGTGGTGTGTAGGTTTATGGAGACTTCTTGTGATTTTGCCTATGAGGTGTCCATTGTTTGGGTTTTGTTTTGTTGTGGACCTTCACTTACATAGGTGAGTGTTGTGTATTTACAGGTGATGTTTACTGACTCCTTACACTGCATAGCACTTATGTTACTGCACAATCTGTTCTGGTGTGCACATTCTCCATTTGTGTGGCCAGTGGTTCCCCCTCCCCCTACGTGTGTCTCTTTGCCCTTCTGTAGTCCAGTCACAAGCTTTGGCCACAGTCGCTGCTGTTATGTATTTGTAATTTTGATGTGGGCGGGGTACATGCCATTACATCACACACAGGGTGGTGGACTTCACACCGCTGAGTGTACCTATTTAGCAGGTTGTCCATCATTGCACCACTCCATTTGCTGTGTATTATGAGGCTACATGTGGTCCTAGCTGTCATACCATCACATACTGACATCTGGACAGGCTCAAATATGACAGTCAGACAAAGGCCCTCACATGGGGACAGGGTGTTAATAATGTTCTGCCAAATATAGACAGTTGGGAGACCGGTTTGGTAATTGCTTGTTTGCTCTTATGGCTATGACTTCTGCTTCCCCACTGTCTGCCATTGCTGTTCTGACATGATTCATTCTTGTTTTGCAAATAATTGGCAGGCACTGACCTTCAGGTACCTGCTGTCCTACTAGCCACCATACCTCTCAACTTCTGAGAGCCAGACATCTGGACAAAGCCATAAGTAATTGGGGCACAGAGGCCTAAATATAGGGACCATTTTTAAATATTGGCCTTACAAACCTAGAAAGGTGATTCAATAACAGGTTTTGCATTAGGATGCATGTTTCTATAGGGTATGAAGTCTGACACTACAATCTGTCATTATTTTCTGACCTTAGTCTTATGTGATTTGCTAATGAATGTCCAGACAACCACTATTTCATGTTATACAGACCACAATTATGATGCAAACCTCTGGCCATTCTGCAATAGGTCTGTACATTTGAGAGGCATGGTAGATACTGTGTAGGTTACTCCAAGCTGTGTACTGTCCAGTACTGTCCATATGTGTGGCCTCCTGTCCATGACCTGTACAGCTTTCCTGCATTAACAGATATTGGCATCTGGACAGTCTGTACAACTCCTACCATAGGTGTAGCTGACATGCAGAATAGTTGGCACTGCAGTTCTTGGAACATGGCCCTGTCAAAGACAGCACTGTACCTAGATCACTATGACACAACACCCAGGAGTAGGTGCTGGCCACACCCTGACAGCATTAACCACACATATACATAGCTCATTGACCCCTGCATATTGTGGACATGCAACAAGTTATCATGTTGATTATGACAGCCCTGGCAATGTGTGCTCTGCTCCTATTTCCCTGCAAACATACATGTCACTGCATTCTACGGGAATATGGGTGTGCGGGAGGGGAGCATACCTGTCAACTGTACACATTTGCACAGACTGTGCTGATATTTGCTTTACATTTTGGTTCCATTTAGCATAGTATTGTACCCTGTCTTGGAGACTAGAGGCATATCACTAAGGACTACAGGTCAGACTGTAATGGCATACATTTGAGTTTCAGACTTCTTACACTTCAGAACTTTACTGCAACTGCAAGACCTGCTGTGCTATCAGTGTGTTAGTTTCTAGGGGGTATTTCATCATTGTCACCATTTATGGGTCTTTGCCACACATTTCTTTATGGTTTTCTATAGCTGACTTGCTGGGTGAGGCTGAGGGGTGAGAATGGGGCCCCCTGAATGACATCCATGCCTGTGACCTATGACCCCCCAGTCAGTTGCGTCCCCACATATACTGCAGTGGGATTTGTCACCTTGGGTACTACTACATAATGTGGGGAAGCCAGTATTGAGCAAACATTTCCTGGTGTCCCACATAGCTGTCAGTTGTCTGCTGCTATCCAAGTAGGCCACCCCATTCCCTTGCATGCATGCAGCAATACCATAGATATGCTACCAGAACATACTAACTCATACATTTATTGTTAAAAAGACTGACTTACCTTGTGCCTGCAACAGTTCTGAGGATGGTGCTTGAGGGCTGCCTATGTTGGATGCACACAGTACACTGCCTATACATGGTAAGGTACTGGTATTGTGATGTGTGTGGCATCCATTTTACTGTGTATGTTAGTCGTCGAGAGATGTCATTCCCTGGGTCCCTACAGTGTCAGTGTGTCGGTGCTATGCATTGCCTCTTTGCCAAGGCCAGGGCATACTGGGCACACCTCTGTCTGCCTACAAGAGCTGGCTCAGGGGTTTCCTCCGAGTCCCTCTGTGCCTGTGAGGACCTTGGCAATGGTGGGGGGCTGTGTGGCCCTTCCCTGTGCTGCTCCTGCTGCAACTGTTTCTGCAGAATCATATTGTGTAGCATGGCACATACTATGAAGATGTGTGCACATGTGGCTGGAGAATAATGCAGGGCTCCACCAGATATGTCAAGGCAGCAGAACTGTGATTTGAGCATCCCAAACACACACTCTATAATAATCCTGGTTTGTGCGTGTACCTCATCATGGCATTCTTGAGTGGGTGTGTGTACATTTCTGATGGGTATCATCATCCATGACTCCAGTGCATAGCCAGCATCCCCCACCAGATGGCCATATGGGATGCCCCCCCCCGGGCAATCCCTAGTACATCTGCGAGGAATGCCAGATGTGGGAGTCGTGATAACTTCCAGGGCTGCCAGCACACACATTAATGATAATGCTCAGGGCATTGCACACAATCCTGGCAGTTGATGGAGTGAAAGCCCTTGTGGTTTAGGTAGGCCCTACCCTGTTTACTGGGCAGTGGTTTGATATGGATGTGTGTGCAGTCTATAGCACCCTGTAACTCCGGGTAGTCTGCTACATGGTGGAAGAGGCGCATATTGCTGGTCCTCTCCTCACGGGTGCCGGGGAAGTAAATGTGCTCACAAGCATGTGGTAGCATGGCATCCAAGAACTGGTGGAGTACCCAGGATGCAGATGCCTGTGAGACCCCCATGATATCCCCAGTAGGTCTTTGGAAAGTACCTTTAGCTAGTATTCTTAAGGCTACACATATCTTGGTATCCACTGGGATGGGTTCCCCTCTGTTGACTCTGGGTTTGAGGTGAGGCTGGCACAGCTCGATGAGTTGCTGAAGTATGTCCCTGTCCACCCTGTAGTGCTCTACTATCTCCAGATCATGTAGCCCCTGGTAGGTTACGTTGGGTCTGAACACTCTTCTCCTCCTCCTCAGTCTGGGGGTGGTTGTCAGCATTATCCACCTCACCACCCTCAGCCTCTAGCACATACTGATGTATCAAAATGACAGCAGCCCCTAACATTTTGTTGGTTAAAATTCCCCCGCATGTGCACACCAGAATTTGTGGGAAAAAACAGACTGAAAGGTGTTTGCACAGTTTATACTGTTGTGTTGCAGTTGCTGTCTGTATGATTGGCTGACTATGATACATTCCTCCTGCCAGCTATTTTATTTGTACTTGATTGCTTTTATTCTGTTATTTCCCTTTTTTCCCCCTTCCTATTTCCATCCCTTTTAAGTCGCTGAGCAAACCCACTGCCCAAATGTAAACAGTTCTGCTATTTCTGTTTTTTTTTTTTTTTTTTAGACCCGGTGCATGCTGCACAAACCTGTTTAGCTAAAGTAAACACTTTTAAGCAGAAATGGCCCTCTTCTGGAAGTGAACACGCTGTTCATTTCATGGAATAAGTAAATACAGCCTCAGACACACCTCCTTGCTTAGCTAAGCTCATATGGAAGTGGTGGAACTCCATTGTGCTTACACCAAGCATGACACACCCTCTTTTCATGTCAGCTGCTTCTCCTGCTTGCACCACTGCCTTATAGCTCCTACATGGTTAGGTGCAGCCAGACAATGGTTTCCCATTTTGTGATTCGGTAAATTTTGCTCATTTGCATACCCCACTGCCTTAGTCCCTTGTTACACCACTACACCAGAGCCTTTCTCTAGCAACCACTGTTACCTGTTATTGTTTTTATTTTGCATGCTATACACTATAATGACAAAATGCAGATTTCACTTAAAATTGTCTTTTCACATTTTTTTTTAATTTTCGGCACGATCTTGTTTGCACGCCACTGCTTTATGCTTAAACAGCCGAAATCAGCAAAAAAAAAAAAACTTTGATTTTTGCAACTCTTTTCCATGCCAGTGGCCATATCTATGTATGTATAAATATGGCTATACATATATATAATAAATCCCTTTACTGAATCCCGGGGAATATCTTGCATTTGCTTTGTGGCATCACCCTTAGAGAAGACAGAATGCTGCTCACTGCTAAGCTCATACCTGCCTAGGAGAAATAGTTGGAGAGCTTCATGGTGTCTCTCTTCATATAGTTGAGAGAAGTACATCTCAGGTCATTTATGCCCACATGGACTATAACTAAATCATGCTGGTGCTTGTATTTCAGTGACTTCAGTGCATGCATGATCTCATGGATCTTGGCTCTGATAGGCAGCTGACCATTACTCTCTCCGTCCTCAGTGTGGTGAGTGGGATATCAGTGTGTCTCACAATGGAGTATTGGATTGTAAGGCGGTCTGCCTTATGGGCTTAGACTCTAAGATACTGAGATATGGTTGAATGTGACATGGTGGGTGTTGTGTCGGTAATGTGCTTTGGAGTTTGCTGAAGATACTTATTGTAATTTCTGTGTCTCAGAGGTCTTTGAGATTTAGGTAGTGAACTTTTAAGAGACTCTACAATTTTATTTGTTTTCATCTGAGACTGGAGGAGAAAAACTCCACAAATAAAATAAAAGAAAATACACACACACAACATATATATATATCTATATACATATATATATATATATATATATATATATATATATATATATATATATATATATATATATATATAACAATGCAGCACACAAAGGTACTAAGTAGAGGTAGTCAAACCCAAAACACGAAACACAATCCGAAGTGGAAGCACTAGCAGTTTCTTTAGTACATAAATGTAAATATTCACAAGGCGTTTTCATCCAAAAGACTTTTTCAGATGTAACAAAGAAAAGAAAAAACTAGCTGTAGTATCCTTTATATCCCCCACAAGTCACTTTAATTGTTTAATAGTATGATAAACTGACAATTGGAAACAGCCAGATTTATGCAAATACTCCACTTTCTGTAACCTTTTCAGGTCTCTTTGCAAGCATGTCAATAGAAATGCAAATAAACAAATGAGCAAATTCACAACTAACAAATCTGTTTTAAAAGCATTTTAAAAAACATGTATACTTATGTGTACAGCATTAGATAAAATTAAATGAATAAAAGTTTAAAAGTAGATTAAAAAAGTAAAATGAAAGAAGCCTGAAAAAATGTAAAACACATAACAAGTATTGTGGTGACCAGCTTAAAATCTCAATGTTAAATAAAAGATAAATGAACCCTATCTCAACATAACATATATATATATATATATATATATATATATATGTATGTATATATATATATATATATATATATATATATATATATATATATATATATATATATATATATATATATATATATATATATATATATACTTATAAGTATGCATAAAATCTTTAAGTACAAGGGTATTTATGAGTATATATAAAGAAAGTACATTTAAGGGACCTGAAAAATGTATTTAGCAGAAATGTAAGAAAGTATGTATAAAGTGAGTAGTGCATCATGTAAACAGAGAAGTGTTCCCGAAATAAAATGGGACTCCTTATAATTTAGCTGCCCTCATTTTCAAGATGGGGGCAATAGAGATGTGTTCGTTCAAACCAGGAGGCCTATTTGTTTCCAGTAGTAACTGCCAAAATACTTCTCTAACCTCTATTCTGGTCTCCCAGGGACCCCCCTAACATCTTGGTGTCATCTCTATTACAAAAAAGCCCCATTTGGCCTTTGGACATGCACGTGTATGTTTATAGATGGCGTTATTGCTGTCATATGTTCTGATGGCATTCAGATGTTCATAAATTCTTCTTTTCAATTTACGTGTAGTTTTTCCAATGTAGAACACACAACATTCTTTGCATAGGGCTAAATAAATCAAACCTTCACTATTACAATTGGAAAACTACTACTTTTGACCAGATAGTCCCTCTCCATTATGTACACTGAATCCTGTTTCAGGATGTAAAGTAAAATAAAACATTTTCAGAGGGGTCCCCAAAGCAGCAGGAGACAATAATGAGGTAAGCAGTGAAGGGGGACAGGAGCAAACTGAAGTTACAGAGAATATTGTAGTGGAAGGACAATGTCATAAACTTCATGATTTTAACATCTACAATTATAGTGGAAAAGAAGTCACTAAGGAAAATGTTTCTTTATTTTCCAAAGGTCTCAAGTTCATTCCCTCAAACAGGGGAAGTATAGTAGACACATTGATAGACCTAAAGATATTTTTAAGAAAGAAAAACTTAGAAATTTTATTTCAGGGGTGGCACAATGGTAACATGGGTTCGGATGTTAGGAGACACAGCACATTCAATCCACCCATGCACCCCAAGCTAAATAATTTTGAGTTACAGCTAGAAAGGGAGATTAGAAGTAACACCACAATGGGATGGAATAGAAAATGTAATTTAAGTAAGGAGGAATTTTATATTATTAAATCCTTACAGGAAAACAGATACGTTAGGGTAATGCAACCAGACAAGGGGGGAGGGGTGGTTCTTATGGACAGTATTGTACATTCCAGCAAAATGTTAAATATGTTAAATGACACATCAAGATACATCAGAGTATCTAGGAATGAAATAAACTTGGCCTATCGAAAAATTGATTTTGTATTAAAAGACATGTTAGATGACCAAGTAATTGACCATGAAACCCACAAATACCTTAGTATGGAGAAACCCAGAATACCTGCCATATCTGGGATGCCTAAGGTTCACAAAAATGTTGAGGATCCCCATATGAGACCCATTGTTGCTGCCAATGGATCAAAAACATACCCCTTGGCAAAGTAATTGGACCTTAAGTTAAAAAATATTTGGGTCAATGCCAACAGGATACTTAAGGAAAAAATCCAACCACAGAAGTTGAAGCAATCCAAACACTTGGACCCACACAATGGCAATTAGTCCCTTTGGTGAATAAATCGACTTTATTACAAATAATGACAAGTTTACCTTGGTTTCGTCTCACATTAAAAGACTTCATCAGAACAATGCATTACTAACCACACTCCCTTTATATATACCCCTGATGTAAAGAAAACCTAATTAACCAATTATGCACAATTACATTTAAAAGAAACATACACCCCAACTATGTAGACCACGAATAAAAAATACATATTCAAATTCAATGAATAACATCAATCTGAATTTTGTAAAACCTAGAAAATAATTTAGTTACATTAAATGCCATTTAAATACTTTCATCCTTATCTATACATATATATATATATATATATATATATATATATATATATATATATATACATATATGATGTTATGTAAAATGTTAAAATGTTAAAAATGTTAAAAATAACCCAGTTGTTTCAGCAAAAAATGGGCTTGGTAAACACAAGTGTTTCTACCCTATCAAACCAAAAGAACATTTTATTGTGATTTAAACTAAAGTGCAGTGTGCCCACATCTATCATTATTATTGAACCACATTTAAAAAAAATATATATATATATATATATATATATATATATATATATATATATATATATATATATATAAAAATATATACATATATACTTTTTATTATATAAAAATTCCACATAAAAATGAAGAATTAATATAAATATAATTTTGTTGCAAAAAAGTAAAAAAGTTGAAAAATTATTATAAAAATTATTAAAAATTTGTTGAAATTATTAAAATTGAAAAATTATTGACCCAACATGTGTCTCAATTTTAAAAGAGGGGCAATACTTATATTGTCATTAATGCCCGGGAATGTAGTGGCATCTAACTTTAACTGCCACTTCATTTCACAAATATCCAAATGAACATCCAGGACACTACCTTGACAATCTTTAATAATTTGCTGAATAACACAAAATTTGAAATTGTGTCCTGGATGTTGTCTTATATGTCTAACCAGGGCATTATTATTTTTCATATGACTAATATCTAACACATGTTCACTAATTCTTTCTCTTAAAGGTCAACAAGTTTTCCCTATATAAAATGCCGAACACTAATTGCACTTAGCTTGATTTGAAGTTATTGACCCGTAAAATGAATATTAGGATGTGGTTTGCTCAGGATAGTTATTCAAATATTAGTGATTTAAGAAAGCCAAGTAAGTTTAATCCCCCTGCCAACAGTACTGTTGCATTATTTGAGAAAGCATGTGAATTAGAAATAAGGGAGCACTTTAAAAATAAGAATGATTTAAATGGTAATGGTAATTTGACTAATGATGAAACAGTTCTGTTAAATGAACTTATTAAGGATAAAAGTATTTGTTTCATGAAGCCAGATAAAGGTAATGGTGTGGTGGTCATGGACAAAAATGATTATTCTGACCACATATTTAAAATGTTAACTGGGGACATTTATGAGGAGGTCACCTTAAATGAGATGCATGTAGCATTTCCAAAGGTAGATTTAATGATCAAAGATTTATTATACCAAGGGCAGATAAACGAATTGGATTTCAATTATTTGAAAAACAAATTTCCTATGATAAGTAATATATTTGGCATCCCCAAATTGCATAAAGGGTTAAATAATGTTACATTTAGACCAATTGTAGATGGGAAAAGAAGTAAAACCTTTTTCATCAGTAAATATCTTGATTATCATTTGCAAGGGGGGTTAGCCAAATTTGAATATATTACTAGAGACTCATGGCATTTTCTGCATAAGTTAAATGAGGTTAAAATTGACCATTCTACAATACTTCTTACTATAGATGTTTGTAATTTGTACTCAGTCATACCAAACGACATTGGTTTGGAATGGCTGGAAAGTCAATTGGTAAAAACAGAATTGTATGAGCAGGATCAGATTAATGTTTTTATAACACTCATGGAAATTGTTTTAACAAATAATTTTCTGTCCTTTGAAGGTAGCTATTATAAACATGTAACTGGGGTAGCGATGGATGCAGCTTGTGCCCCCATTTATGCCAATTACGTTATGTCATTTTGGGAGCAAGAGTATGTTTTTCAGAGTGAGTATAACCAGTATATTCAGCAATATACGCACTTCCTGGATGATATTTTTATCATTTGGGATAGTGGTCTTGAAAATTTAGAGGCATTTGTGTATTTTATTAACAGTACTGTTGGTTTTCTCAAATTTACTTATGAATATAGTACTACAGAAATATGTTATTTGGATGTTAACCTAATTATGGAGCATGATAAAGGTGGCTTTGCATCTGGAATTCATAGAAAGGCCACTTTTTCAAATTCGTATTTAAATTACCAAAGCTGGCACCCTAACCATCAGAAAAAGGCTATAGTTAAGGGTGAGATGGTTAGGGCTGCCAGAATGGTGAACAATTATCAGGAGTTTGTAAATGAATTGGAGTTTATAATGGGAATGTTCATAAGAAGAGGGTACCCTGTTACTTTATGTAATTCTATCAAATATGAAATTATATGTAAAAGGAATAAAGGATTTTATCAGGCTATTTTGAGAACAGGGGTACAGGAGGTTAGGGGCAATAAATTACAGCTTAATAATGTAGGAATAGATAGAAGAGTTGAAAAGGAATCCTTATATTTTATTACTACTTTTACCTATGATACAGAATTCCTGGTTAAAGTTATACGGAGAAATTGGGGGTTATTGAAATTGGATGAAAATGTTTTCATTAGAATGAAAATTCCCCCAAAAAATGTATTTAGAAAGGACAAATCCTTTAAAAAATTATTGGAGAGAGGTGCTCAGTCGAACAGTTTTAATTCATGTAGACCAATGGGAAATTTTAAATGTGGTAGATGTAGCTTATGTAAATACATCTTTACCATAGAAAATAAAATTGTAGTAGTTAATGAAATAATATACATCAGGGGGCATTTTAATTGTTTTAGTAAAAATGTAGTGTATCTAGCTAAGTGCAATCAGTGTTCGGCATTTTATATAGGGAAAACTTGTCTAGCTTTAAGAGAAAGTATTAGTAAACATGTGTTAGATATTAGGCATATGAAAAATACTAATGCCCTGGTTAGTCATATAAGACAACATCCAGGACACGATTTCAAATTTTGTGTTATTCAGCAAATTATTAAAGATTGTCAAGGTAGTGTCCAGGATGTTCATTTGGATATTTGTGAAATGAAGTGGCAGTTAAAGTTAGACGCCACTACCTTCCTGGGCATTTATGACAATATAAGTATTGCCCCTCTTTTAAAATTGAGACATATGTTGGGTCAATAATTTTTCAATTTTAATAATTTCAACAATTTGTTAATAATTTTTATAATAATTTTTCAACATTTTTTACTTTTTTGCAACAAAATTTATATTTATATTAATTCTTCATATTTTTATGTGGAATTTTTATATAATAACAAGTATATATGTATATATTTTTATATATTTTTTACACATATATATTTTTTATATATATATTTTTAAATGTGGTTCAATAATAATGATAGATGCAGGTTCTTTTTGTTTGATAGGGTAGAAACACTTGTGTTTACCAAGCCCATTTCTTTGCTGAAACAACTGGGTTATTTTTAACATTTTAACATTTGTATATATATATATATATATATATATATATATATATATATATATATATATATATATATATATATATATACACATAAGGATGAAAGTATTTAAAATGGCATTTAATGTAACTAAATTATTTGCTAAGTTTTACAAAATTCAGATTGATGTTATTCATTGAATTTGAATATGTATTTTTTATTTGTGGTCTACATAGTTGGGGTGCATGTTTCTTTTAAATGTGATTATGCATAATTGGTTAATTAGGTTTTCTTTACATCAGGGAGTGTGGTTAGTAATGCATTGTTCTGATGAAGTCTTTTAATGTGAGACGAAACCTAGGTAAACTTGTCATTATTTGTAATAAAGTCGATTTATTCACCAAAGGGACTAATTGTCATTGTGTGGGTCCAAGTGTTTGGATTGCTTCAACTTCCATGGTTGGATTTTTTGTTTGGGATACTTAAGGATTCTTGGGACTTCTTAAAGAGAATTGATAAGAAAATGTATTCAGATACACTTACTTTTGCTACTTTGGACATACAGGATTTATTCAAAGTCAATCCACATAGCATAGGTACAGAATGATTTCAAGAAGCTATTAACCAAGATGGGAATTTAGACCAGAACACCTTCCTGTTGTACACGGAACTTATGGATCTGGTTCTGGAACAGAATTTTTTATTTTTTGAAGGTGAATTCTTCAAACAGATACAAGGTGTAGCTATGGGGGCATGTTGTGCCCCCACCTATGCCAACATTGCCCTTATGGTTTGGGAACAAAAATTTGTCTTCAATCAGAATACGCACAATACTGGATTTATTATAAGCGCTACCTTGATGATATTTGTATTTTTTGGAAGGGTAGTGAAACAAAATTGATGGAATTTGTTCAATATTTGAATCAGATGACAGATTTTTTAAGATTTACCCATCACATTTCAAATCAAGAAATTAATTTGTTAGAGGTTACCATCAGAAAGGATTGTATTACACAGGAATTCACCTCCAATGTTTACAGGAAGGAGACTTTTTCCAACTCCTATTTGTATTTTACTAGTTCACATACCTATACACAAAAAAGAAGTATTGTTAAGGGGCAATTTGTTCGTAGGTGCAGGATGACCTCTAGGGATCTGGACTATGAACATGAAAGCCAGAAAGTGATGGACATGTTCCTAGCTAGGAAATACCCTAGGGATTTAATAGAGGATGTTATGACTGAGGTGAGAGCTGGTAGAAATTCTAAATTCGCCCTCATTTTGGGAAGTGACACTTTGGAACGTGATAAGTTGGAAGGGCACACAGGGCAGGTTAGTTTGCTAGCCAACAAGGATAATGCCAACAATGAAAATCCAAGCTGTTCAGATTTAGATAAGAAAGGAACATTTGGGGGTAATTATGTTATGCTTTACAATCAGAGCACACCAAGGGTTAGAAACATCATTGCACAACACTGGGACAGGTTTAGTTGTTATTCTGAACTGGAGGTACTATTTAAGAACCCATTAAAATGTACCTACAAAAAAGGAAAAAACCTTAAGGAGTTATTGGAGAAAGACCACAAGTTGTACGGAAGAAAACCAGGAACACACAAATGTGGACATTGTGCCCATTGCTCTTACATCCTGAAGCAGGATTCAGTGTACATAATGGAGAGGGACTATCTGGTCAAAAGTAGTAGTTTTTCCAATTGTAATAGTGAAGGTTTGATTTATTTAGCCCTATGCAAAGAATGTGGTGTGTTCTACATTGGAAAAAACTACACGTAAATTGAAAAGAATTTACGAACATCCGAATGCCATCAGAACACATGATGGCAATAACGCCATCTATAAACATACAATTGCATGTCTAAAGGCCAAATGGGGCTTTTTTGTAATAGAGATGGTACACCAAGATGTTAGGAGGGTCCCTGGGAGACCAGAATATAGGTTAGAGAAGTATTTTGGCAGTTACTACTGGAAGCAAATAGGCCCCCTGGTTTGAACGAGCACATCTCTATTGCCCCTATCTTGAAAATGAGGGCAGCTAAATTATAAGGAGTCCCATTTTATTTTGGGAACACTTCTCTGTTTTCATGATGCACTACACACTTTATACATACTTTTTTACATTTCTGCTAAATACATTTTTCAGGTCCCTTGAATATACTTTCTTTATATATACTCATAAATACCCTTGTACTTAAACATTTTATGCATACTTATAAATATATATATATATATATATATATATATATATATATATATATATATATATATATACATATATAGATAGAGATTTTAAGCTGGTCACCACAATACTTGTTATGTGTTTTACATTTTTTCAGGCTTCTTTCATTTTACTTTTTTAATCTACTTTTAAACTTTTATTCATTTAATGTTATCTAATGTTGTACACATAAGTATACATGT